>NC_056743.1:1326097092-1326267092 GCF_019279795.1 Protopterus annectens
TGGTATTGAAGTGGTTGAAAAACACTGGAAACACAAGTCACAAAGCATCATAGAAAACGATGAAGTCTATATCACATTGGATCATCCATTTCCAACAGTTCAAAAGATAGATGATAGAAAACTGGATATAGTGGTCCATGAAAAGAAGGCAAAAGTAGCATTGATCATTGAAATCAACACACCCAGTGACTACAGTGTCTTGCGCACAGAAAAACAAAGTCATAAAATATCAGAATTTGCAGGCAGAAATGAGAGCAATGTGGAAGAAAGATACCCAGATAGTTCCTATAGTATTACGAGCAACGGGTCTTATAAAAAGGAATCTACAATCATATTTATATATGTTACCAGTACATGTAACCCCATACAAATTGCAGAAGTCATTACTGGGCACATTGTGAGTGTTGTGAAGAGCAATTCTGGTTGACATCAAAGACTGAAGCAATACTAATTTCATGAACTTTAATTGTACTTTGACTTAGGAATGGGGTACATTCACGTCTTGGTATTATAAACCCAAAAGATTTATAGAAATTAAAAAAAGGGGTTGTGTAAGGTAGATCTTACTTAACTCATTAACACTCACAGTACTGATTGCACTATGGTGTTAATCATGCTGGTAATGCTATCTAAGTGGGCTGCTTGTCTTATCCATGCCAACAGTACCTGAAAGGCAGATCACACATAGTACTTTTGTCTTGCTGTAGCTTAACCAGAGAATCAGTTTTGTGGTACTTAGTGACATGATTGAGCACAATCATGGATCGTAAGTTCCAGGGATTAAAAATCACAGCACTGGCCTTTAAAAGTCACAACAGATAGTCAAAAATCAGAGCACTTTCTGATGTTTAGCAACTGAATGTCTTCACTTGCTAGGCCTTATAAAAACAATAGCAGTGAATCTTTGTACAGACTTATTTTTTTGCATTCAGTCAAGTATGTACTCATATACAGGCCTGACTTTATGAAGCACGTACAGTTGTGTAAAATCTTACCATAACGGTAGATGTCCTTGCCTTCACTGTATTCATTCCTTATTGGATTCCCTGCCATGAAGCCCACCGTCTGGCCAGTCTACCAAAATCTACCATTGCTTTAAAGTACACTGAATGTCACCTACACACTCCTCATGCAGCATATGGCATAAAGGTGACATTCAGGCGTACCATCCTCAGAACTGATTGCCCCAGTAGGAACAGCAGTCCAAGGAAAACCAAAGAGAGCCTGCACATCAAGGAAGGAAAATAGACTAGGGGGATGGAAGGAGAGAGTGAATACTGCAGTGGTGAAGGCAAGGACATTATCGTTATGGTAAGATTTTACAGAACTGTACTATGTTCTTACATTCACTGCTGCAGCATTCATTACTTATGGGAGAGTGCCAAAGCTCAAGAAGAAACATGGGAGGTGGAAGCAGCAGTAGAGCCCTCTCAGACGCCATGAAGAATGACATTAGCAAAACCACCTCTAGCTCTGGAGATACCATCCAACTTGTAATGTTTGATAAAGGTATGCACAGAAGTCCAGGTATCTGCTTCAAGAATAGAATTAGTGCCTGAGCCCTTGAAAAAAGCACCAAAAGAAGCCACAGATCTAGTAGGATGAGCCTTTAAAGATGAAGGAAGGCTCTCACCATGAAAAGTGTAACAAACGGAAATTGCCTTTGCAATCCAGGTAGGAATAGTTTACTTGTAAACAGCCAATCCTAAAGACCTAGGATAAAAGGAAACAAACAACTGATCAGATTTTCTGATAGCTTTAGTCTTATCCAAATAAAATCTGAGCAGTCTATGCAAATCTAAGGTATGCAGCACCCTCTCACTGTCAGATTGTGGAGAAGGGAAAAAGTAGACAAATTAATAGACTGATTAAGTGACAACTCATTAACAATCTTGGGCATAAAAGAAGGATTAGTACACAAGGACACCCCGTCCTCATGAAATTTCAAAAAAAGGTGGACAAGCCATAAGGGCTTGCGATTCAGACACCCATCTGGCAGAAGTAAGAGCTAACAAAAGAACTGTCTTCCAAGAACAATGTTGCAAGGAAGCTGGAACAGCAAGCTCAAAAGGAGTCTGAGTTAATTTCTCCAGAATGAAATTAAGATCCCAGGAAGGAGGAGAAGGCTTCCTGGGAGGTCTAATATTAAGGACACCTTTAAGAAATTGCTTAGCCTCAAATCTAGAAGCTAACAGGGGAGTTAAAGGCAGACAAGCAGAAAGAGCTGATAGGTGGACCTTAACATAAGAATAGGCCAAACCAGCGCTGAGCAACTCACACAAATAAGAGAGAATCAAAGGAACATCCACAGAAAGTGGGTCCAGGTCACGAGAGACACCAAACAGAAAACCTCCTCCATTTAGATAAGTAGGATTTCCTAGTAGTAGGTTTTGTAGACACCTGCAGGACCTGCAGCACATCCCCAGAAAAAAGGTGTCTGTGAGGGATCAAAACCCTATCACCCACAGTGTCAGGTGAAGTGTGGACAGGTGGGGATGGATGAGAGATTCCTTGTCTTGTATGAGTAGATCCACCCTGTGAGGTAACTTGTGATGCTTGCCCTTGGCTAGGTGCAGAAGTAGAGGAAACCAGTGCAGTTGCAGCCAAAAGAGAGTTGCCAACAAGATTTTGGGCACATCTTGTTGAAGACTGAACAAGACACTCAGAATGAGAGGATGGGGAGAAAATGCATAAAGAAACACCCCCTTCCAAGAAAATGAGAGGGTGTCCACCTTCCATACCAGAGGACCTGGGACTCTGGCACAAAACAGAGGAAGTTGTCTGTTCAGAGGGGAGGCAAAGAGATCTACTTGAGGAGTACCCCACTGGTGAACAAAATCCGGAAATACATCCCTGTGAAACATCCATTCATGAGATTGAGTAAAGGACCTGCTCAGAGTGTCTACCACAATGTCCTGATCTGAAGGAATATAAACTGCCTGAAGAGTCACTTGATACTTGACAGCTAGAACCCATACCCGAAGTCCCAGCCAGCAAAGAAGGTAAGATCATGTCCCCCCTGTTTGTTGATATACCACATAACTGTGGTATTTTCTGTGAATACCTTGAGAGGCCCTAGAGAGAAAAGAGGATGAAAGGTCTGAAGAATCAGCAAAAGAGCTCTCATCTCTTTGCAGTTGATGTGCTCCTTTTGCTGACAAGGTGACCACATTCCCTGAACCTTCAGAGAGCCAAATATTGCTCCCCATCCCACATCTGAAGCATCTGTGAACAGATCCTGAGAGGGAAGAGGAGGATGAAAAGGGAGCCCTGGATTTAGAGACAACTGCTGAATCCAGTACAGAAGTTTCTTCTTGAGACAAGGGAGAATAGGAACTGTAAAGTCCAGAGGATGTGCATAGTGAAGCCACACTAACTTCAGAAACCACTGGAACTTCCTCATGTGGAGTCTGGCCAAAGGAAGCATCAGAATGGTGAAGCCATGAACCCCAGAGTTCTGAGAAAATATCTGGCTGTAATGGAGGCCAGGGGAAGAAGAGTTTGAAAGTAACAAATGAGAGTTAAAGCCTTTGGAGGAGGCAGGGATGCCAGCATTGGCACCATCTGAATCCTACAACCCAGAAAGATATGATCCTGAGAAGGAGTCAGGGAAGACTTTTTGAAGTTTATAGTGAAGCCCAGGCTTTGAAGAAGAGAAATGGTAAAATGCAGATTTTGTAAAAGGACCTCTGGAGAGGATGCCTGAATAAGCAGGTCATCCAAGTAAGGAAATATTTGGATGCTTTGAAGTCTGCAAAAAGCAATTGCAGAAGTGAGGCATTTGGTGAACACCCTTGGGGCAGTAGAAATCCCAAAGGGCAAAGCACAGATCTGAAAATGCCAGAAAACGACAGCGAAATGCAAAAACCTCCTGAAAAGAGGATGGATTGCAATATGTAGATAAGCATCCTTGAGATCCACAGTCACCAGAAAGGCCTGAGGTAGCAAGAGAGGAAAAAGGGACTGAAGGGACAACATCTGAAAGGAAGGTACTTTCAGAAAAGTGTTTAGATGAGAAAGGTCTAGAATTGGTCTCCAAGGACCTTCTTTTCTGGGCACTGGAGATATTCTTGAATAAAACCTCTTCCCCCTTTGTGACACAGGCACCTCTTGAATAGTACCCTGACAAAAGAGATCTCAAAGAACCTCTGGGAAAAAAGGAAGTTGTCCCCGTGGAGGTTGAGGAATGCTCATAAAAGGAGGACGGGAATTCCACACCATGAAGTATCCCTAATGAATGATGACAGAATCCAAGAATCTTTGATGATTTGAAGTCAAATAGGAAGAGAAAGAGGAATGTAGCTGGAAACAGGTGGATAGTCAGACAGCACCTGGTTGGTCAGGAAAGGAAGGCTTTAGAATCCCTGAAGTCTGAGTGGCCATAGCAGCAGGAACCCATTTACCACCCTTTTTACATTTAGCAGGAGGGCAAAATTGCCTACAAACAAAGGCTGGCTTAGAAGGGTAGTTTCTCTGAAATTTAGGCACAGAAGAAACAAAGATATGTTTAACCTGCTGTAAGGCCTTCCCTTGTCTTGAAGAGACTTAAACAAACCAGCAACTGCTTCCCCAAACAAAAGTTTATTATCCAGAGGAGCATCCAGCAACCTAGCTTTAATATCCTTAGGTAAAGGTTGAAGCCTAAGCCATGAATACCTCCTCAGTACAGAACCAAAAGCAGCAGCCCTAGAAGAGGCACCCGCTGCATCATAACTACATCTGATAGAATGACAAACTACTTGAGAGGAAGTCCCTAGCAAGGAAAGAGCAGAAGATTTACTCTCAGAGTCTGGAAGATCAGAAAAAAAGCTGACAAGCCTGAGAAAGAAGAGCCAACACATACCTAGATATATGGGTCTGATAATTAATAGCCCTAAAAGCTGGGGTAGCCAAAGTATAAACCTTCTTACCCAGCCTGTCCATGATTCTGCTGCCCTTGTCAGAAGGCAGTAACTTAGACGAAGAAAGCAATTTAGATGGTTAATCAGAGGCTAAAGACACCCCAGAGGGGTCAGCAGCAGGACATTTAAACAAAAAGGAACAGTCCTCAGGCATCCTACAAAACCTATCAGACTTCTTGGGAGCAGGGGTAGAGAATCAGGTGCTTTAGAGGCATTAGAAAAAACATCTAATAAAACAGCTAAGACAGGAGGAATAGCCACAGGTTTAGGAGATTCCATCTGCAGTAACTCATAGTACCTCTCATGGATATCAGAAACCTGGGCACAATCCCACATACAAAAATTCCATCATCCTAGAGATTGTGTCCCCAAAGCAAATTTCCTCAGATGGAGTATCTGGACTATGACAGTCCTCCTCCTCAGACCCATCGTCTAAAGGAGAAGGAATCTGGGTAGAATAAGTAAGTGATTCTTCATCAGAATTCAACTCTTCCTCAGAAGAATTTAATTCCCTAGGCCTTTAAGGTGATGAAGAGCAAGAAGGAGCAGGAACCAAAACCCCCTGAGGAGGTCTTAAAGACAGTAAAGCATTAAATAACCCCTGAGTAAAGGCCTGTCACTCACTTTGTGGATCCCTAGGAGCAGAACAAACATGTCTAGTTTTCTGTTTCTTTTTTAAGAGGGTGTCCGTCTTAGAAAACTGAGAGAGCCCTGACTCAGGACAGCATTCCACAACCGTAGTAGGAACTTGTTTCCTAAGAAGAAATTGTGGCACCCCCCTAGACCCCTTGGAAACAATCAACCATGGTTCCCCCGAATGCCTGAAATGGATGCCTGCAAAGCCTCATTGGATGTGTGCCTGCCAGATCCTCACCAGCCTCCAACCCGGATGCAGCAGAGGAATCCAACAACACAATCAGGTGAGTCTCTGGGTTTGTAATGACCTCAGCAGAAACTCCCAGCAGAGGACTGACACCTTCTTCTTTCCTGACAGCTGACCCTTGGGGCAGGAAGTTCCATCCATTGTATCTTTAGTAAGCAGCTTAATATGCTGGTTCTCAAGGTACAATGAAAGGGAAGAAAGCCGACTATGAAGGGTTTTCAGAACGAACACATGACAAATAGAACAAGACGTGTAGTCGCGAGAAGCTGTTAGGTAAAATAGGCACTTATTGTGGTGGTCTTTATGGGGAATCTGTTTTCCACACTGGCATTTACCCTTCCTGGATGACATTAACCCCCCCCCAAACAGAACAAAAAAAAAGATGAAAAGAACAAAACCCCCAACTGGGTACTTATCTGCAATGGTGAGGACTTCAGCAAACAGGAGAAATCACCAGAATTCCAATAAACAGAAAAAAAAAAATGGCAAAAAAAACGGATGGAGGCAAACAGAGCAATGGTTAAAAACAAAGTCTGGACTGGTGACAAAGAAGTTCTGAGGATGGTATGCCTGAACCCCACCTTTATGTCATACGCTATGTGAGGAGTGTGTAGGTGGCATTCAGTGTACCTTAAACCAATGGTAGACTTTGGTAGACTGGCAGGATGACAAGCTTCATGGCAGGGAATCCCATAAGTAATGAATACTGCAGCAGTGAATGTAAGGACATCATCATAAATCTAGAAGCAAGTCTAAATTTGAGGTCTAAAATCACAGCACTATGCCTAAATCTCAGCAATTGAGAGGTAGGAACACAATGAAGGTGAGAAAATCACTTCAACTGAAAAAGAAATGGAAAAACCTTCTTTCAGTTAGCTGAAAATACTTTCTCACATTTAATTTTCTTTCAGCAAGAGAGCTCCAGGCAGTTGCAAACCAGCCTAGAAGCAGTCAGAGATATCACATTTAATTATATGACTTTTTTAATTATAAATTATATGGTAAGCGTTAATGAGTTAACCTTTTGTTTAGTTTTTTTTTTGGGGGGGGGGTTGTTTTTTTGAGAGCATGACCATCAGTCCATGCAGTTTATTTCAATCTTATTAAAGCATCCAACACTGTACCTCATGATGAAATCATACATAAACTCAGGGACCTGAAGGTAAATAAAGTCATAATAATAGTGTTTGCTACCAACGCTGCACACCAAGCTCAGCACTGCCAAGCCTTAAACCAACTAAACTGGCTAAAGCTTAACAACTGCATAGTATGCTCTCAGCTGGTTATGGTGTAAAAATTGATATAGTTTCCTGAATGATGTCCTGCATTAAAAATATATTACTGCACTACAACCCCATCAGGAACCTCTGTTCTGGTGATACATTTCTACTAAGCACTACTAAGGCAAATAATTCATCTGGGACTCAATATACTCCTGTTACACCTCCAAGGTCTGGAACACCATCTCAACCCAAGTAAAAATGATGAACAACTTCCAAGCTATAAAATGTAGCTCAAACAATCCCTTCCCCAATCCTGGTCGTGCTCATGTTTATTACCAGGTCAAGACCTCTAGTAAAAGGACAAGCTTCTTATTGCTTTTGACAAACTTTTTGCCCTCTTCTACTTGAATCATTACACCCCTAACAAATTTCCCTCCCGTATTTGAATTAATAAATCCCTTTTCCCCTCCCTAAACAACACTTCTCTTCTTGCTCTTTTTCTAACTGCCCCCATCCATCACTCTACCCCTCTCATGCATCTCCTATACCATGCATTCTGTCTTATGCTGTTACCACTATCCTCCTATATAGTATTAATATCTTCAATCCCCTCCAACATTATTTTATAACTTACTTCAATATATCTCTCAAACCCTTTACAAACCTATACAATACTAAAATCTACCTTCCTACATCATTTTTAACTAACTTCATTACATATATTAAACTCCTTACAAGCCATTCTTTATTGAAATGAAAAACACAAAACTTCTTTACAATAATGTTTCCCTTCTGCAGTAACAATCCATTTATTATTTTTGTTGTTTCATGAGAAACTGATGTTTTTTTTAAAACTGTCTGAAATTCACTTGTTAATACAACTGCACTGTGGTGGGACTTTTCTCACTAGGCCTCTGCTGAAAATGGGCTCTGCCCAGTCGGACTTTCCCAGTCAACAAAGACAAATAAATAAAGAAATAATAACAACCTGGGTCCATAATTGGCTACATGGTGACATACAGCAGATAAGAATAGGAGGACTCCTGTCCTCACAGTTTCCAGCCAACAGTGTCCTGAAGTCACTCCTTTTCTCAGCTTTTTTCTCAGATGTCAAAAATGACTCCAACATTTTTTTTACCAAACGTACAGATAACTACAAACTTGGGAGACTTCAACTTAACCCTGCTGAATCAGCTCCATTCAAGCAACATTTAACACTGCACACAAATAATGTATTAGAAATGGCACTGATTTCAATGTAAAAATGCATCATTTTGTCATTTGCACACTGTTGGTTAAAAAAAAAGCTGGCAAACTAGTAAAAACCTTGGAGTCCTTGTTGATGATGGTACCTATCACTGCTACCATCTGCAAATGCATTTGAAGTTGCCCACTTCATCTTCCACTGAGTTGTGATCTATCCAGAAAGATAATTTCACCTTTCCTATAGCCCTTCTTAGACCAGTTATAGAATACTCTGCCCTGTTCTGTAACCTATTCACATTATGTGGTATAACTGGAGACAGTAGCAGCATTCCTCACAAAGAAAATCAAAGGGCTTCAAGCCGTCTCTGGTAACATACAGGTATAAAGACCTGACTATGTTTTAGATAACCCTAGTTTGTTTAATGACTTGTAGGGAAGATGTATATGCCCATCTTGGTGGAAAACAATGTCAGAGTTGGCTGCATGCAACTGCAAGCTTTTGAAGGAAGGGAGTGGTGCATGCAGTCTGACGGCAGTTGTGTGGTCGATCAAGCTACCACATGGTAATAACTGTTACTGAGAAAGTGCACGGTAGCATGCACTTGTGTGGAGGAAGACTAAGTGGCTCTCCAGAGTGACACAGTTCACATACCTCCCTCCCATCCAGAGGAAGAATTAAGATATATAGAAATGTCTTCAAAGGTAGGATGCCAATGAGAGCACAAACAACCAAGAAGGGTATCTAAATGATCTCCGCTAGACTGCACACACCATCATGGATGTGAATATGACCCACCACCAGGGAACAAATTGGCTCAAATCCAACTAGGAGAGGTTTGATAATTGGCAGGTACAGAGACATTAATGACCTAGGGGGTAAAAAAAGAATCTAAGGACTTCAAGCTTTGTTTTGCAGTTAAAGACCATGCAACTCTGTCTCTTCTCTGTATCTTATCAACCAATATCTGGAAGAAGGCTAATGTGATCCCTATCTACAAGAAAAACTTTTCCGCAGATGCTCTCCCAATAATTACTTACAAATTAGCTTCACAAGTATATTTGCAAGGTAACAGACCATTGAAGGACTCCTTACTTTGCTTAGACTATACCCTTGAGTTCTGAACACAAGGGAACACTTGGCATCAGTAAAACATAATATCAATCATACTATGGAACATGATGACTACATATGTCTAGACTCAGCCTATCATTCCATATTTTCAAAAACAAACTGGCTGATTATACAGGCAGCCACAAATTCCAACATAGGATCTGAGATGTCAGACTTCTTGGTGGAAAATAGAGCATGAGCTTATTCAGAACCCTATGAACCCAGGATAGAAGAGTCTTGATAACAGTCATGGGAAAAAGCAGGTTACAGTGAAAGCAATGGTAAGGCTTTGATTTAGTATGAAATGAGAAAAGGTTACCAAGGTGATCAACAAGGAAGACAGGTGATGTATACTATGGTGCACCTAGAAACCAAGCAGCTGTCAGTTGAAATGTTTGAGATGGTAGCAAGCAAGGCCAATGATATGACAGAAAAAATACCAGGACACAGGGTTAGAGGCAACATTTTCAGAAGTATTGTTTCTGCTAGAAAAGGATTAGAGAATATAATAACTAACTTTGACAGTGAAGAAGGGAGAAGGGCCCAGAGCGGGTAGGAGGGTGGAGGGTACCTAACAGAGAGACAAGATGTATATCTAGGACAGGTTCCATCTTAACGTAGAATTAGCATCAGTGTGCAAATTTAGGTTTAAAAAATATGGCATCATGATAGTTCCTTTAAATTAAGATGGAAGAATGATGTGACAGGAACATAAGAAAATGATAGCTACCCTAGCACTAGTCAGAGGGAGAACATATAGCATATCTGACTAGTGTTACTAGTCAGATATGCTATATGACTAGTGTTACTATACAATGCAAGGAGTCTGTGTAAGAAGATGGCAAGGGATCTGGGATCCAGAAGGGAAGAATGAGCATTGCTGGCATTGTACAAACCCAAGAAAAAGGCAAGAGGGGTGGGACATGAAGGTATCATGATATTGAGTATTTAGGAATGACAGGAAAAAAGGAGGAGTAGTGTGGTCTACATAAGGAAACACGTCAAACATGAAAACATCAAAAAGTAGGAAAACCACCCCATGAGGAGGTCAAGGGAACAGCAAGTGCCAGAAGCTAGAGTATGCATCCTGGTGAGTAAAATGCAGGAAGGAGAATGGGAGTGGTCTGCACTGATACAATATATTGGCATGAAATGCACCAATGGTGGAAAATGACAGTTCTGGGGGAGACAATAAAGGGGATGCTTGAAGAAGGTTATATTCAATGGGGATCTAAATTAAGCTAATTAAATTACTCTAAACTAAGATATCCTGACCACAGGGTAGAGAGGGACTTGGAGGTAAGTGAATCTGAGGACATGATGAATTTAGCCACGTGCTGTGTAACTGTACCTAAAAATAGTACCATAGCTAGGGTGGAACAAATCAGGTGACTGTCCTGGGAGGAAACATTCACTGGGTGAGATCTGCAGTGCTGAAAACCTGTCAGTCAGGCACAAGGGAAGTGCCAGGATTTATTTCAGCAGACACGGCTGATATTATGGTTGTTGAAATGAATGCATCCATTAGCTTAACTATAACGTGCAGTTTGTATAAAGCTCCTTGTCACAGTTCTTAAGTATAGTAGTCTTTTTTCAGTATTGGTCTTCCATATTGAGTTGGGGGAGGCAAGAGTTTGGATACTGCCCACAATGCCAAATGACCTACCCACAGCTTTGCCAAAAGTGGTCTTAATAAAGGCAGAAGTGATCAAAGACATCCAGGTGAAGACACCATTTGTTAACTGTAATCACATGCCACTGTGTGGTTTAGACTAGAGAGAAAGGTAAGAAATGAAAGACAAAGATAGTGGTATGTAATTTCATGGGGTTGGAATAAACTGAACCTGGTGAGATGATAAAAGAGGAGTTAGGGGACTTGAGGTAAATTGGTCAGTGAACACACCATGGGTATGTACTCAGCTATAAACAAGAGTATGAGGAAGTAACAACATGGATTAGAAAATTATAAAAACAAGAAAGCCAATGTCACTACTTAGAACTAAGGGGGTAGGAATTAGGGAGGTAGAGATGACATGCAAGACATGAAAGGAAAGGGATGGGAAGTGGAGGAATGAAAATACAAAAGAGCAAATAGACAGGTGACAAAAGAAGCGAAGAGAAGATAAAGCAAAAAAGAAAAGCAGTTGGCAGAAGGGGATAAGAATGGTAACAGATTTTGTAGTTAAAGTGCCATAAAGAGCAGGGGATGGGAGAGCACAAAAAGCAGAGAAAAGAAAGGCAATCAATGAATAGTTCACCTCAGTCTTCACAAAGGAAGGGGAAAGGAAGGACACCATGCCAGAAGAGAATGAGAGCTTAGTGAGGAGAGTAGCGGGCAGGTATTAACATAGAGGGGGGGCAGGAGGAAGAGAGGGAATCTGGTACCCTAAAGGTTAGTAAAGCATGTGGCTGACATTGACTGCTTCAGTCATAAGGAATCAGGCTAATATGCCAGCATGTCCCTTGACATAGCTCTTCCTCAGATCACTGGTCACTCAAAAATAGGTTAGGATGGCAAAATGAAGAGTTATTTTCATCTGTTAGACTGTCTAAGTGTGTGTGTGTGTGTGTGTGTGTGTGTGTGTGTGTGTGTGTGTGTGTGTGTGTGTGTGTGTGTGTGTGCGTGTGTGTGTGTGTAGCCAGTAGACCAGCATGTTTTGGGTTAAAAACTGGAGCACCAAGACAAATTTATACAGACTTGAGGTAAACATGTAAACTGCATGCAGACAGTGGCTGGATTGCATACCTCTCAACTGTCCAGATTTTCTCAGAATGTCCAGATTTATGCCTCATATTTTTGATTTGTTTTTCATAAAATTGTGGTTTTCTGGCAAATAATTTGCAAATAATTGAGGATTAAAGTAAAAAAATAATCACAGACATTTAAGTTTCAGACTGCATATTGTTCATAAAAATCCATAATGTAAAACCTGTTATTCTACCAACTTTTTACGTTTGTAAGACCAATATTTATAATTTGTTTCTATTTTTGCGCCTTTGTCCCCCCATTTTTTATGGCTTTGTTCAGATTTCTAGCTCTAAGAGGTTGAGAGGTATTTCTGGATATGAGAACCAAACTCTGGCCTGGATCTGTAAGGCAATAAACCATAGTAATTATCCACTCTGCTGCCCTATGCTCTTCTTCTACAAAATGGCACAATGTATGTCCATATCTTTAAGATGTTTAGCATTTCTAGCCTATGTCAATGTTAACAAAATGTATATTATTGTCTGGCTATCTGTAACAACCATGCATTGTGAAAAACATGTAGATGAAGCTGGCCACATGCAGCTGCTGCTATTTCTTCATTTTCTATCCTGTTATACCAAATTTTACATGATGTTGATTTCTCTCTCTTACTCCTCGAACAGAACATCATTGCTTTGCCATCAGCAATGCTAACTGGCTACCATTGTAAGAAAGATCACAACTACTCCTTGCCACTTTACTATTGAAACGTCAGTATTAGCTATTTCTCATTTCTTACAGATTACTTTGCTATTAAAGAGAGAGTTTACAATCTTATATCTCAATCTAGTCAAACTTTTTCATTCAGTACTACCATCTCCTCAAAAATGCAATGATTATTGTATCACCAGTGTAGACCAAAAAATGGGCGAGCTATTCCTTACATTATGATACCCTACTACTCTTTTAGAATTTAAGAAAATCTTTATAGTCTATTTCTTTCAAGAAGTTAACTGCCTTTGCTTATCTGGTGTTATTTGACTTTTTAAATTTCTCCTTCTGGTCTTTAGTCTTCTTGTTGGATAATTGGTTTGACTTCTGATGAGTTTACAGATTATATCTTAGCTTGAGATGTTCCTTTTTTTTCTTCTCTTTCCTCCAGTCCATCTTTCCCTTCTCCATACCTTCCTTTCTAATTTATCTTTTTTCTTTTTTGTTTAATTTCTTTCATTTTCCTTTCCAAGTCTTGTTTCTTTGGTTCTTTACTCATTCCATTTCTCATTCTTGTTTTTCTCTTCTCTTCTCTATAGCTTTACCAGTTTTCTTTGTGAGTCAGGGCTGATACATTTTATTGTATGTAGTTTGCATAGTAGAGATTATTGTTGTCAAAGTTATTTCCCAGTGTTGTCAATGTTCTTACTGTAGTCATACTTGCTATTATACGCTTTATTTATTGTTAATATATTTTTTTACTTTGAATTATTTGTTTTCCTTGGGGCTGAGCCTGAAATAGTTCTTGTGGATCAGTGCTTCACCCCATTTAGCAAATCTAAATAAAGATATAAATAAAATAAAAAAAGAAAATATCAGCATGTATACCTACTCTGAATTATCTGTACATGGGAAAAAGGGAAGATTCTGAGCTTATGCAATTTTATAGTTAATCTCACTAACCACAGCTAAATGTCTCTGCCTAGGTGAAACTTTTTGTAGGAAAATATTTGATTAACTGAGATGAACATTATTAATGTCATTCATTAAGCAAGGTTATTTTTTCTTAGAAGTATTCACAAGAATTCTTATGGGCCATATGCAAGTTTCCAGACTTGTGGTATAACCTCAACAAACTTTGAAACCTAAAGGACTAATCCAATGACTATTTTCTGACAAGTAAGGATAAACTTGTCTCACTGTAAATGTCAAGATGTATATCCTCTGCTAGGTGGTTTTGCATTACCTCTACTGCTGTGTGTGTCATACATATCTTGGTCCTGCTGATGACCCATAGCTGTTTTCTGGAGAATTTCATTAATATGATCATTATGCTTACACTTTAAATGTGTATGACAGCAATGTCAAAATGTCATATGTTTATTTGTAATTTTTTCATTTTTTGTCAAAAGAAAATAAAAAAGATTGTTCAAAAAGACTGAGTTTGGTAAGTTGAATTATTTATTGGCATGAAATGTGATCATGTGGGGTATCATAAATGATCAGACAATGGGCACATTTCTGATAATCCCTTATCCCCTCCAAACTTACAACAAACCCTCCCCCAAACTTCCCCCCATTTTACATATCTGAAGAGCAGGCCCTCAAAGCCCTGTCGAAGGCAAAGAACACGGCCTCTGTGGGACCAGATGACATCCTAGGCTGTCTTCTAAACAGGCTAAAACATGAACTAGCATCACCACTAAGTACTCTTTTTAATCAGAGCCTTACCACAGGCTTTGTTCCTATGGAATGGAGGAGAGCTACAGTTATTCCCCTCCACAAAGGTGACTTAGCAACAAACCCTGGGAATTACAGACCCATAAGCCTAATCAGCCTCCTCTGTAAGGCCATGGAACATATCATTATGGACCTCATAAATAAAGATATGGGTGTCCTCCAAATCCTGGATCCAACCAAATTTGGCTTTGTGAAGGGCAGATCCTGATGAGGGCAAATCTCTGTAGAAAGCATACCTCGACTTGGCAAATGCTTTCAACACAATCCCACATTCAGGCATTAGTTATAAACTTAACAAACTGAATATAAATCCCTTTGTTATAAGATGGGTTGCCAACTGGCTCACAAACTGGATACTCCCTATCAAAATGGGTGACTCCACATCAACCTGCAGACCTATTACCAGCGAGGTGCCACAGAGGTCAGTGCTGGGCCTTTACTGTTTGGTATATACTTCTCAGTTGTTCAAATCAAAACTAAAGGGTTGTGGCTGACTGATTTTGCAGACAACTGCAAACTAGGTGCAATCATTGAATTCCCAAATGAAGTCAGTATACTTCAGGATGATCTCACGCAGACCAATGACTGGCATATTAGTCATGGTCTTAAACTGAATGCAAAGAAATGTATCATCATTCCCTTTGGCACAAACAATGTCCCTTTACACTATCAAATAAATAACAATACCCTAAGTACCCCAGAAGTGGTAAGAGACCTGGAATCACAGGTTGACAGTAACATTAACTTCAACCACCATGTGCCTACCATTTTGAGAAAAGCATTGCCTTGAGAGCAAAAGAAGTTATAATGCTCTACATTCAGCACTTATCGAGCCCATAATTCAGTATAATGCCCCATTTGGTAGGTACCGTACTAAGCATCTACAGCAATTAGAGAGACCTCAGATGTTTCTAATAAAGAAGATCAAGGGTCTCCAGCATGTGCCTTACATTGACTGACTAAAATCCCTGTCACTATACTCCATATCATATAGACTTTTTAGGGGAGACTTATGCCTGGTCTACAGAGCAGCCCAAGACCCAAACCTAATAAACTTACTGCATATCCATTAATCAAATGGGTCTAAGGCTACCCATTCCAGGGACTTAAATATGGCCTACAACTTAAACAGGACATGCTGAAGGGAAATATTTATCTCCCAATGACTGCCATGTCTTTGAAACAGCCTACCAATTCATGTGAAACAGAGCACCTCTATGACACTGCTCAAAAGGAACCTGGATGAGGGGATGCAGCACGATAAATTCTTACCAGGGATAGTGCTCACAACCCTCCTGGACTTGGGCAGTCATCATGAAATGCAATCTTGGGTATTGACTAGAACCTCTATGGTATTACGGTGGGTTTAAACGGCTAGGCTAAAAATGACCTCTGGGTCAATAGCCTAGTAATCTCCTATAATCATATGATACAATTAGATTTAATGTTCAGTAAAAGAAGTAATTGTGCAAACATGCAAATTTACCTCGTCGAAATCAAAAGAGCCCATTGAAACATTTGTTGCATTCAGAGTGTCATGTGAGAAAGAAAATCTAAAATAAGTAAATTTAGAGTAAAAATGATTCCAGATGTCTCAGACAAACACAATAACCAAGAGGAAACATGTCACAGAGTTAACCTCATGTTGATATTGTAGCTATAAGGCCTGCCTGCTAAAAATTCAATGACCTTTAAGTGTGAACCTCCAAACAGTTTGCATTTAACTGTGGTTAGGGGGATTAACTCTAAAATTACATGAGCTCAGAATCTTCCCCTTCTCCCATCTACAGATAATTCAGAATAGGTATACATAAGTAGCTGAATGTGAAGGCACAGCCTCCTCGAAACACGATTTGCAGGAACAAAGCAAAGAAGGTACAACAACAGGTTTCAGAAACTACCTTTATGAAGAATTGTAGTTTAATGTACATTGCGTTAGAATTCACAGCATCATGTCTTATACATCAGACAGGGAGCTGATATGAGCATTATAAAAAGTAAGTGCCCTGTTACTAAAAAGTTCACAAAAACTGGAACAAAATAAATTATTTTGATAAAATGTATAAAAATGGCATAATATATTTGTTTCAAATTATTTCATTTATTTGAGCAGTGTCAAGAAAATTAGTTTTTTGTAGGTAAAGTTTGTTTTAGAATCTGCACAGACTGAAAAGTTAGCTATTTAAATATACAAAAGAGACTCAACCAGAAACTAAGTTGGAAATCTGAGTTAAAATACTAAAATTAATAACTAAAATGTGGTGTTAAGACTAGATACTGATGCAGTAGAATATTTACTCAAACATTTGAAGCATACAAGGTGCAGGGTTTGCGTCTCACAATGGATAATTGGCTAGGCTTAAAATAGCTCACTTTAAGGGTTGGGAGGATGGCCTACTGGTTAAGCTGTTTGCCTTACAAACACAAGGTGCAGGGTTTGAGTCTCACAAGGGATAATTTGCTAGGCTCACAAAGGCAGTTAGCCTAGTACTAGCCTATTAAGTCTGAATCAATACATCCTGAAACAGTTGCATAAACTTGCTGTGGGCATTATTCAAACCAAAGTGTCAGAAAGTACTTACACAGGAATATAAGAATAAGAAATATAAATTTCAATTCTAGTTAGATGATATAGTAAATATGTCCATAGGTAATTACTAGACATGCAGTTCTGGAGAAAATTAAGGACCCTAGCCCAAATTCTCAATTGCCCCGAAGCATTTATCTGGTTAAATGACATGCTGAAGGTCACACAACAGGCAAATACAGTCTGAGAAAATCAAACTCTGTATCACAAGACATAGCTCATTAACAGCTCATGGCCTTAATCCTCTGTGCTGTCAGAGTAATACATCTTCGATAACATTCTTTGATTGTCAAAGTTTTGCCATTTCTGTATGCTCAAAGCTTTATAGAGTAGAATCAAGAAGTAGTTAAACTTCAGGCAAAAAATGGGTGTACTTAAGAAACAGACAAAGCTTAATGACTGAGTCAGTAGCATGGCCACTGTTTTGAAGTCCATCAGAAGTGGTATTTGTGTGAACAGCAAAATCCTAATAAAACAATAAAAAGAGAACACTATCCAAATTGTACAGTTGTAAACTGAAGAAGACATGCTTACCATCCCAAGAGCAAAGTGTTCTCCAGATTTGATGCAAACCAAAGATTTTGATAAATGAGGTTTGGTGAAGAAACCTCCATGCTTTGTACTTTTAATTCAGCCATGGGATGGTAAGATTTATATAACTTCCATCTGATATTTTGTCAGCACCTGAAGTGCTTTAGATATCTGCTGCACAGATAATTGAGAGTCTTGACACTGATGTTAATATAACTGATATCAGACTAGTACTATGTCAAACATGAGAAGATTATGTGAGACTGAGTTATTAAAGACACTGAGATAAATGACCTCAAGCTGAATGCAAGCAAGTGTAAAATTTGATTTACAGAACTGTGATACTGGAATCATGTCCTGATATCTGAAGGTTTGAACCAGATACTAAGAAAGTTACATCCCTACTGCCTATGCCAACACCCAAGGACAAACAAATTTGCTTGAAATTTGATGAAGTATCTTTCTAAGTTTATTCTGAAATTATTGAAATGTGATGTGGAACAGTACAAGAGTAAAAAGCGGTGTCTTTCAGCTTCTCCCATTAGGGGTCACCACAGCAGATCACCAATCTGCAGATTGATTGGCAGTGGAGTTTTTATTGTGTCGAGTAGCCGATGCCCAACCTTCAAAGAAGGAACACACATACGTGCACCTACTGCATGTCTTTAAAACTCAGTTGACCATAGGGAGGACATGCAAACTCCACACAAAAGGTGCTCCAGCCAAGAATTGAACTGGAGAACCTCTTGCTATGAGGCGACAACACTAACCATTGCACTACTACAGCAAAATAGTACAAGAACAGAGATAAAAAAAGAACTTTGAACTGCTTACTCAGCAAATGAAGTGCTAAACTAAAATATTTTCATGTGAAACAGTCTGTCTTATAATAAATAGATGCAAGTCAGAATGATACAGTTACCAATGATCCCAAAAGAAGGTAAACATGTTGTATATGGATACAAATCCTTTGCAAAATGCAAAATGCCAAAGAATATAGGTTCAGACAGAAAAAGTTGAACTAGCCATAGAAAAGTTCTATGAATATATTTATTGGAACACTCACTGATGGAATTAAGCCATAAAACATTGCAGTGTGTGTGTGTGTGTGTGTGTGTGTGTGTGTGTGTGTGTGTGTGTGTGTGTGTGTGTGTGTGTGTGTAAAAAGTACAGGGCTTCACAAAGACTTCAAAGAATATTGTAGAGATGTCAGAAGTATGATTTATTTGTGAAGTATAAACTAAGAGTTGCATGTGGTAAACGTGCTGAGTGTTTTCTATCTTCTACAGCAACAGGATGCTTTACTAGGATACTGAATATAAGTAATCCAGATAATTTCACAGTTATTTATGGCAAACAAAAGGTCATTGTTTCAGCCATGTACTCAAAATGATCCGGTATTAAGAATGCTTCAAAACAGAACTGATAAAGGCAGTCCATGTCCATAACCAAATGTTTACTGTAATTCAACACATGGTCAAGGCAAAAGGACAGTTCAAACTGCAAAGCATCATGAAAAACATTATGAGAATTAAACATGCCTTTTTCAACTCAAATATCTTTGAAAGCAAAACTACTTTCTCAGTTATTGATGAGTCATAGATTAAAGAATATAATACATACTTTACTCCCTTAATTCAGGCTGAAAATCTGATTTCAGTTAAGGACAAACAAAAACAAAACAAGTCTTGACGACTGTACTACAACGATCAAACAGCAAGATGCTTATTTTTTGAAAGGGGGTGAAAATGAATATGCAGCAATTTTCCACAGAAGAGGTTTTGTAGTTCAAATTGAGGTTACTGAAAATAAATTGATGATATTGATTGAAAATGAATATGTAATACAGAGACTGTGTTTGCAAAAGCATCAGCTAAGAGATAATCAAAAAGTGTCCAGAGATTTATCTAAAACGGCTTCTCAGTAAACATTTCCAGAAATATCTGTGGGTGAGCCACACAGTATTCATTGGAGTCCATTATATCCTGATACTGTCTGAAAGGGGATTATCTTTAATAGTTCCTAGTGCATCAACATTAAAAGTGCAGAGCACAGACCCTTCCCAAATATTTCTCCAAGTATAGGCAATTGTTGAGAAAGCCAGTAAGTTACTCAGGCAGTAACAAGTACTGAAAAATTGCTCACTTAAATGCAATTTCTGATACATGTACTGCAGTTGTACTACTGAAATGTTTGCCTTGGTACATGAAACTATGAAAGGGGAAAAGTATTAATTACAAATCAGAAAACAACAATCTTTTGCCCATCCTTCTCTTATCAACTCTCCTCCCCAATAGGCGCATCCCAATATTTTTGTAGTTTTCTTCCTCGCATTTCCTTTCTGTACTCTTCTATACAACTATTTCACTCCTCCCATCATGCATATGCATCTACTTCTCCTAAGAGGAACTTAAACTACCCTAAGCCAGTTAGCGACATATGAATCATGTCCTACCTACACTCAAACTAAGTCCTCCACTAAAACCTACTTATCCCCTGTCCACAGATACAACTCCCTAATTTGTCCATTCCTCTTTAGCATAGACAAAATCCTAACTAAAAAAATATACATTACTAACCTACACCAAATACAAAACCCCATATGCCTTTGCAAAAAAGTACTAAAACTATTGCTCCATAACCTTCAAAAACTCCACCACTCACCCCAATAAACTAATAAACCACTCTACCCAACCCTAGCCCAACACTAGCCCCACCTAAAAAAATCCAACACCCAATCTACCAAACATCATGTATAAATACTCCCCTCCTCAACAGTCCTCCAAAACACAACAAATTCCATTTTTTTCTTCCAGCCAAAAAATGTATAATCTCAATATCTGAAGCATCTGCAATAAGATGTTAGACCTTTGTGCATGGATTGAATTCCATCAACCTGATATCCTAGTTATCACTGAAATGTAGTTCTGGTCTGAAATCAAAGATAAAGAATTCATTTTTTTCCAGTTACACTATCATTAGGCAAGACCAAATAGGAAAATGGATTGGAGGTATGGACATTATCTTTCAGTCCATTCCCACTTCCCAACTATTCCACAATACAGTAATGAAGAAATACTAATACACAAACTTCACCTAAACAATCAGAAATCCATAATAATTGCAGCCACCTACACCCCCCAAAAAAATGTCAAGACTACCGAGAACATATGTAGCTACTTATCATCTACTTTCAACCAAGAAACCATCCTGCTGGGTGTCTTCAAGATAGATTGAACCACTAACAAGCCTAACTCTACCCCCATAATATGAACGTCTTCTCATTTCACTCACCTGATGTAACTACCAAGCCGATTTGACAAAGTATCCAAAAAAGCATCCATACTAGACTGCATAATCTCAACCAACCCTTAAAAAATTAAGCTAGCCAGCACCCTCCCAGACTGTCTCAGAAATCATCACCCCACCTACATCATCAGGTCCCAGTTGAGAGATGATAAAATCAGCAAGCAAAGGAGAGTAGTATTGCTGGAACTGGAAATGAATTCATCCTCATGTCTTGGTGAGTACATTTACAAGGCGGACCCTGTTTTTTACAAAATCTCACCAAGATGGCATTGATATATAGATTGTATTTTATATAGCATATATCATGGACATAAGTAGATTAAACATAAAAAAGATCCTGGGTGCACAGGTCCCAGAATAAGAAAAGTGACCAATTCTAGTAGGTGCACTGGTGCTGGACTGGAAAAAATGACAATGTAGAGTCCTCAAGACACAGAAACATTCTTACAATGGGGCTAGGTCAGGCTCAGGCAGAGGATGGCCTCTCTGTTGAAGAAGCAAGTATTAGTCCACAAAAAGCACAAAAACTGACAGGCCAAAAAAAAAAAAACATACAGATGATAAAGTGGACTACTGAGGAAAAGAAAGAACTTGTGTATTGTTACTATCATGCAAGAAGCCCTACAATTTCTGGACAGAAAATATACAAAAAGATTAAGAGAGGAAAGAAAAATAATTGCACAAGAAAAACTGTCAAAAGCTTCAAACACAAATCTGTGTTCATTAATACAACAGATTTATGAAAAACATTATATAGACCAAGAAACCTTGGGCCATTTGGAAAAAGAAGCAACTGAGGAAGTGCGAAAACATGAAGAACAAAATCTAGAGATTTTTGAAAGATATAAAAAGAAATAAGGATATGGGAAAGAAAGATAGATCTGACATTGTACAATATTTACACAAAGGAGAAAGCCAAATTAATCAATACAAAAAAGCAGTCCCAAAAATATTTGAAGAGAAATACAGGCAAAGGCATCCAGATATGGAAAATTTCACAAAACAAAAAATAAGATCACAAAGAGGGAACATAGAGCAGAAGATAAGTAAAGTAGAAGTTAACAAATGGAAGCTGAATTTATGTAATACCTGTGAAGTGAAGGATTTAGTGTAGAAACTCTAACATGGGTTATATCACAACATGATGTAACAATGAGTCCCCTGATTAAGGAGAAACAGGAGGAGGAGGAGATATCAAGAAGAAAGGATTAGAAGATATCAAGAAGAAATATGGACATGGGAAGAAAAAGAGATTTAATATGGTGCAATATTTATGCAAAGGAGAAAGCAAAATTAATCAATACAAAAACAGCAGCACCAAAGATATTTGAAGAGAAATACAGGCAAAGGCATCCAGATATGGAAAATTTTACAATACAAAAAAATAAGAAAACAAAGAGGAAAATTAGAAAAGAGGATTAATAATGGAGAAGTTAAAGACATAGAAACTGAGGTTATGGATTGCCTGTGAAGTGAAGGGTTTGGTGTAGAAAATCTAACTCTGATAACACCACAGCAGAATAGAGCAATGGTTCCCCGTTTTAACGAGAAACCAATGGAGTGGGAAACAACTGATCAGTTGCCATATAAAGATACTTTGGACCCTTCCATAGGAAACCAGTTCAAAAGTTCAGTTAGAGTTGCACGGCAAGGGAAGGAACAGGAAACCGTTGCAACTCTGACACAGTCAATGTTGTGGAGTGATAGGCCAGTGAGTTCCCATATGAAAGAGCAACAGATGACAAAGGATGAAATTGTAGAGAATGTGACACAGGAAGATGCTCTGGAACAAATGTCCACAGGAAATGGAGAATAAAGAATGTGCCTTCAGTTTAGAAGAAAATGATCTAAGAGAAGAGTTGTTTGATTTAATAGAGATGAACAGTCTTATTAAGATCAAAGAAAGAAATAGGCTACAGAAACTCAATAAAACCCAAAACCTTAGAAGTTTGATAAAACATATGAACACAGTAATTAGGACTCTTCATAGAAATTCATGTGATATTGCAGAAGTAAATAGGATATATTACTGTGCAGCTAAATTAATAACATATAAAGTCTTACCACAAAAACACAGCGCAGTAAGGGAAAGGAAGGGGAGAAATCAAATGCCATCATGGAAGTATTGAATAGAGAAAACTATAAAGCAATTAAGATAATAAGTGTCACTGTTAGAAGAGTACAGAAGAGGGAACAGAGCAACAAAAATACTCAGAAATATAGACATGATAAAAGCAATGCACAGTATCAGAACAGGTCAGGATCTATTGTGCACTGTTTCAAATAATAAACTAAAAATATCAGCACAGGCAGAAAAACTTAGAAGACAAGCAGATAAATATAAAGGAAAAGTACAAAATATGAAATTTACTGATGACCCCAAAAATGTTATACAGAATTAAGAAACAAGACAAAAGGAATTTAAACACCACTAAAAAGGAAAAACTGATACATTTTTGAGAAAATATCTTTGAAGATCCTGTGGAGCATAACAAAGATGCTGAATGGATAGAAGAAGTAAAAGAAGGAATTCAAATGTACAGGATATGAAATAGGAAGAAGTAATGCCTAAAGAAATTGAAACAAAGTTAAGAAAATCTCCTAATTGGAAAACCCCAGGCCTAGATGCAGTACCTAGCTTCTGGCTAAACGTATTAGCATCTTTACATGAAGATTTAACCATGAAACAAAACTAAAAATTATTGATATGTGCACCCAGAACAGATGCCAACCTGGTTAACAACAGGAAAAACAATGCTCCTCATTAAGAGTGAACCTGCAAGCTATCCTAAAAACTATAGACCAATAACTTGCCGTCCAACAACGTATAAACTATACACTGGAACTGATGCCAACAGAGTTTATAGTCATTTAGAAGAAAACTCAATCATGGCACTAGAACAAGAGGGTAACAAAAGAAAGTCATATGGAATAAAGGATCATTTGTTGTTAAATAAAGTTATAGTGGAGAACTGTAAAAAGGGGAAGAATCTAACCATGGCATGGATAGACTACAAAAAAGCATTTGATAGTATCTCACATCCATGGATAAAAGAGTGCTTAAAAATGTATAAGGTACACTCTACACTGATTGATTACATTACAGTGACCATGAAACAGTGGCAGACCACTTTGCAATTAAGCCATGATAAAGGACAAATTATTATTCCAGGGATAAAAATTCAAAGGGGGATATTCTAAGATGACTCTGTCACCAATGCTCTTTTGTCTTGCCCTTAACCCATTACACTGTCTACTTAACAGATTAAGTCATTACTACAATTTGGTTCCCAGAAAACAACAAAGTGTAAAGACTTCTTGTCTTTTTTGTGGATGATTTAAAACTGAAAGCACAACTGCAAGTGGTCAAAAATTTTCAGATGATGTAAGACTGTCATTTGGTCTTGATAAATGTGCAAGAACAACCTTTAAATCAGGAAAGCTGCGGCACCAAGAAAACACCAGCCTGGGACAGTAATGTGATATAAAAGAACTTGAGTAAGAAGGAGTGCATAGATATTTGGGAATTGGTGAATGATCAACAGTAAAACATGAACAACTGCAAATAAAACTTAGTAAGGAATACTAAAATTAATACTGAAAACAGCTCTGACATCTAGGAACAAAGTTCATGCTATAAACCAATTTGCTCTTCCTGTCCTAACTTACAGTTTTGGAATGACTGACTGGCCCCAAAAGGTATTGGATCAGTTGGAAAGGAAAACAAGAAAAATGCTTCATGCTTATCAAATGATTTATAAAAATCGGTGTCTACCAAGACTATATATTCCCTGCTCTGAAGGCGGTATGGGCCTCCTTGAAATTGATTACATGTATAGATCTGCAATCATAGGACTGCATACATATCTGCTGACCTCACTAGACCCAAATGTAGTGAAAGTTATAAAACATATGGAGAATAAAGTCTAAGATGACTTCCCTGCTTAGTTTACCAGAAGCATGTCGGTATGAATGGAAATCAAACCAGAATAATAGATAAAAATCAGACAGTAACTGAATATGCCAAAAAAAAACAAAACAAAAGAAAGAATATAAGGTGAAGGATCAGATGAGGTGGAAAGCAATGTGGAAAATGCATAAATGTAGTTGCAAGTAAAGAAAACTTTTGCAACAACCTCATGTCAATCAGGATCGAATGCAGGAATGGGTAAGGAGAGGTAAATTTAAACCAAAAGATGAATATTACTGGTGGCCCAAGACCATGGACTATGTACACATTGGTTTGCAAAGTCCATTGAACATGTGGGAGAAAGACAAATGTAGATTTTGTAAAACAGAATTGGAAACAAAGTATTATAGAAAATGATGAAGTTTATATCACATGAGATCACCCATCACCAACAGTTCAAACAACAGATGTGAGAAAACCATATATAGTAGTCCATGAAAAGAAGACAAAAGTAGCATTGATCACTGAAATTGCTACATCCAGTGACTAAAGTGTCTTATGTACAAAGAAACAGAAAGTCATAAAATATCAGGGTTTGTGGGCAGACATAAGGGCAATGTGGAAGAAGGATACCCAGACAGTTCCAATAACTGTAGGAGAAACAGGTCTTATAAAAAAAAAATTACAATCATACTTAGATATGTTGCTGATACACTTAACTCCACATGAATTGCAGAAGGAGTCAGTTCTGGGCACATTGTGGGTGCTGCAAAGAGCACTTCTGGCTAACATCAAAGATTGAAACAATACTAATTTCATGAACTTTAATTATACTTTGACTTAGGAATGGGGTCCATTCCCATCATCGTACTAGAAACTCAAAAGACTTGCAGAAATAAAAAAAAAAGATTTCAGTTACAATAGCAAAAATGGCACGACACAGCCATTCATGTATAAACATGTTTAATATATCCAAGCTTTTGAGCCAAAGCTCTTTTTCAAGAATAAAAACGCTTTATTAAAACCACACAATAAATAGACAACACCAGCCAATCAAAAAGCACATATCATTAACACATTAGATGTAATGTCATTTCATTAAAATAACTACTTCCAAAAATGTAAATACATGTATAGTATAGCATAATATATAATTATTGTTAGTAAAAGTAAAACCCACTGCAACTGAGAGGACGTAGTTAACAGAAAATAACTTATTGTAAAATATAAACTTCGGACTCAACACGACTCTATACAATTTTAAAGAACAAAACACCCCACTTTGTTTATAGGAGCAATAAAAGTCTCAAAAGAATGCTATGTGACAGACCTAGCAGAAATGAACAGATTTTAGTTGAGAAAGCAGGTACCTATCCATGCAACCGATGTAATTATTGCAAATTTATCACAAATGAGCAAGTTTTCACACATCCAGAAACAAAATATGTTTTTAAGCCAAGATTTTTAGCCTCTTGTGACAGCTCGGGTTTGATTTATTTAGCGACTTGTGTAAAATGTTCAGCATTTTATGTTGGTTTAACAAAACGTAAGCTTAAGAACAGGGTGTACAATCACATCTATGATATTAAGAAACTAAATGAATTGAATGCCCTAGCGAAGCATGCACAAAGTTACCCAGGACATTCCTTTGTGTTTAGAGTTCTGGAAATAGTGGAACCAAACACTAGGGGAGGAGATTATATTAATTTATTAGAACTCAAAGAATTAAAATGGATTTTTAGATTAAAAGGGCATTATTATCCAGGTTTGAATCTTTATGTTTCAATTAAACCATATCTTAATGCACGTAGGTAATTGGTTTGAATTTTTAAATGTTTTTTGATATGTTTTTTAATATGTTTTTCTACATATATTTATGAGACATAGTATTTATTTATTTATTTATTTGTTGCATGAATTTATCTCATTTTTGATAAGCTTGACACATTTGATTAGCTCAGGATTAGTACAATTTTTATTCATTGTTATATGTAATTTAGTTTGTATTAACACAGTATAGATGACCATTCACACATCATATGCATAGTCAACATTTCTCATCTCATGTCTTATCCTCCCGTTCCACCCTCCCTTACATCCCTCCCCCCCCTCCCCTCCCTCCCCCTTTTCCTTCTTCCTTTTTCCTCCCTGTTTTTTTGCTTCCCCCTTCCGTCCTTTCCCTCCACCCCTCCCATTCTTTTCCCTCTTTTTTCCTACTTTCTTCCTCTTTCCACTTTCTTCCTTTATCCCTTCACATGACCCCATATAGCCATATTTTTGTGTATACATACATTAATTTCAATATTCTACATATAGAATGATTATCAGTATATACATAGGTTAGTTAAATCAGTAAGACCTACTGAAGAGGTATGAAATAATAAAATATAATAAAATATCATACCTCTATATAGTTTTGATCTATGTTCACTAATATATTTAATTCAGACATTTTATCATTATATTGTTTTGTATTTTAGTACATTTATATTTGCTTGTCTAAATGTGTTGTACATACATTCAATCTAAAGGTTATAGTGTAGATATATGCATATATTTGCGTTGGCCTTTTTCTTAAAGCATATGCATAACATAATAATTCAAACCTATTGAAATTGCTCTTATTTCACATCCACAGTGAATGTTTAAGCATTAATTTAGTTCATATGGATTTTTAACTTTTTAGTGGAAGTGCTTTATAGAACATGTCCTTATAATGCTACTGTTTTTAATTGTTGTTGCCTCTAATTGTCTTAATTGCTTTATAGAATTATTGAATGTGTTTAATTGTCTTTTTAAATAATTAAGTGTTGATGGGTTTTATATATAAAGCTGTTCAGTTTGTAGAAACTTTTTATGGTCTGAAGAAGCGTACAGGAAGGTACGCGAAAGCGCTTACCACAAATAAATCTTTTTGTTCTTTAAAATTGTATAGAGTCGTGTTGAGTCCGAAGTTTATATTTTACAATAATTATTGTTAGCTTATCTATACTTGTTTAAACATTGAAATGACTATATTCCAATTAACTTTATTCAGATCTAAAAATACTATCAATCAGTAAAAAACAAATAAAAATAAGAATATCAAACTGAAACATATATAATGCATAGTGCCTTCTAACTAACATATGCCTGCTTTAACTTTAAAATAGGTTTAATCCTATCCAAAAATTAAAAAAAAGACAGAGAACACCACCACCCTAAAACCCATAGACTTCTACTCCATGAGAAACTTAACCAATTTTGGTAAATCCATATTTAATAACACACTTAAACAATGCGACTGGGAACCCCTCAAATATCTGCCTCTAGATGAAGCTGTCACTTCAAGAACTCCTTCTCAGCCATACTAAACCAACAAGCCCCAGTGTGACATAAAAGTATGAAAATAGGAGAAAAAATAGAAAAAAGGAGGTCATTGTCCCACTGTACTCATCCCTCATTAGACCCATTATAGAATACGACGCCCCATTTGGTATGTACCTCTCAAGACATCTGCAAAAACTGGAAAGGCCGCAGAAATACCTCACTAAAAGAATCACAGGCCTAAAGCAGATGCCCTATGCTGACCGCCTTAAAAAACTCCAGCTATACTCTGTCGCATATCGTCTATTCTGAGGCGATCTCTGCTTAACATACAAGGCCATGTCAAACCCAGAGCTGTTGGACATGCTACACTTAAAGAAATCCCAATCCCTCAGAGCTACACGCTCCAGGGATCTAAACCTTGTCATCACAATAAACAAAACATGCTGGAGGGATAGGTTCCTGAACCAAGGACTCCCCAGACTCCAGAATAGACTGCCCATACATTTCAAGCAGAGTGCCTCTTTGGCCCTCTTCAAAAGGAACCTTGATGATTGGATGGGAGAAAGGAAATTCACCCCGGGGATCACGTCAGTCGCCCTGATAGACAGGGGTCCAGGGAAGTAAATAGTGTGGGAAGAAATAGCCAGGGAATTGTTATGGCTAGGCTTGTATAGCCTAGTACCAACGTATGAACCTATTAACCTAAATAAAGTCTGCCCCATGGCCTACCCATCAAAATAAACAACTAATGACAGACAAAGACAAAACCAGAAAACAATGGTACAAAACTAGAACCTGATCCTATCTAGTTAGATATCAGTACCTCAGAAACTGCATAAAGACACAATTTCTTTTTGATGGAAAGTACTTCTTCTCCACAAACCAGGCTACACATACAAAAAAATACAAAACATTTTGGCCATATTTAAACAACCTCCTAAAACCATGAAAACGAAGCTAAAGATACTGATAAACTGCTGAAAAAACTAAAGTTGGACAAACAAGGAGCGAAACTGCCCAAGGATAAAAAGAAAGAATTTAATGTAAAGCGCTTTTCGTTTGCTTGATAAGCAAACTTCTTCAGACAAATACAAAAAGTCAAAGAACATTATATACTTACTTGTGACATCACAAATTAATACACCAATTGACAATTAAGTAATTAAATAATTACATCATGAACACAATAAAACTTAATTGACTCCTAGGAACAAATAACTCAAAATCTAAAGCTAAGCTTTAGATTTTGAGTTATTTGTTCCTAGGAGTCAATTGGTGTATTAATTTGTGATGTCACAATTAAGTATATAATGTTCTTTGACTTTTTGTATTTGTCTGAAGAAGTTTGCTTATCAAGCAAACGAAAAGCGCTTTACATTAAATTCTTTCTTTTTATCCTTGGGCAGTTTCGCTCCTTGTTTGTCCAACTTTAGTTTTTTCAGCAGTTTAACCTCCTAAAACCAGGCAGAAAACTTACCCTAAATTTTTTCCCATCTGAAACCAGCAGAGATATTGCAGACAAATTTGGCAAATACTTCATATCTAGTGTTCTAGTTAACTCAAACAATAACAAACTACACCCACCACCCCGACCATAGCTCCACACCACAATTCAACCTAACAACCATCCATTCAAATACATCAAAAAATACATTTAAAAAATGAAAGCCACATTAGCTCCTTACAACCGGCCATCTGAGCACCTCAGTATTGTCTCTGACATCATTTGCAACCTTGTATCTATCCTAACTAATAGATCCATTACATAAAACTACATTCCAGCCCTATGGAAAGCTTTCTTCATAATCCCATTACACAAAGTTGGCGCATCCACCGAATTGTCAAACTATCATCCTATAGTAATCCTTCCTCACCTTTCCAAAGTACTTGAAATATGCATATATCAGCAAATTCTAGCCTTTCTGCTTGAAGAACAATTACTTTCTCCTACCCAGCATGGCATTTAACCCTACTACTGCAAAAAAACTGTCCTACAACATTTACTAGATGCCATTAATCAAAGTAAAAACTCTGGTAATTTTGTCTCTACCCTTTTCCTGGACTTGTCAAAAGCCTTCAACATGGTCTCACATGAGCATCTCCTGCAAAGTCTAAATCTTATAGGCCTCACAACTCCCTTAACTAGCTGGTTCACCAGCTGCCTAAATATTTATACCCAGTGTGTAAAATGGAAGGGCTCCCACTCCACATTCCTTCCAATCACTACAGGAGTCCCCCAAGGCTCCACACTTGGGCCAAACAGTTTTCAATATGCTCATTAATGATGTGTACAAAGAATCAAAACTCACCACCATAATACAATATCCTGATAATTCAGTTTAGTTTGGTCAGCCCCAAATCTTCCCACCTTAAAAACAATTACACGAGAAGCTTTCACATCTATAGAAAACTGGCTAAATAAATCTCAATTGCTCTTAAAACCCTCAAAAAACAATCTAATCCTATTCTTTCTTGGAAACATAAGTCAGAACAACACTGACCTTAATATTACCTCCTCAAACAACACCAAAATTGAAAATGTCACCAACACAAAATTATTAGGAGTTATCATTGATAAGTTAAAATTTAATCAGCACACTGGCCCTGCAGTCAAAAAGTCACACTGCAAACTAGACTGCCTTTACAGAGCAAATAATCTACTAACTGATCATAGTAAAAAATAGCTACGACCTCCCTTTTACTTCCTACCCTTCTGTCTGCCTCAACAATATTCATAAATCCCAACTCTTCCACCAAACACAAAGTAGAAATCATCCACAAAAAAGTTAGGAAATTTGCCTGCAGCCTTTCAAACTGCTCCCAACACTGATCAGCGCTCAATTCCCTCAACTGGCTTTCCTCAACAAATCGCCCACTCCCAGCTTTGCACAGCACACAAAATACTTCAAAATGCACTCTCACTGTCAAATCCCATCCAATGGCATGTATCAAATAGAATCCTAATATTCTCAGAGCTTTAACTTTTGCTAACAAATGTAACACTTTTTACTGTGACTTGCATTTCTCTGTCACCATCTCCAAGGCATGGAATAAACTTCCAAACCACATCACGCTTTTACATAACCTGTAACAATTCAAATCTGCTCTAAAATATCATCTGGCAACTAATAAACTATGCAACTGTGCCACACCTACAATTTGAAGTATATAATTCTAACTCAGTCCACTATGGATACTATGCAAGTGCATTAATATTGTATTTTTGACTCTACTCACTATATCATGAAAACATGTATTTCCTTAATCTGATATGCTTTGTAAATAATTTTGAATTGTTAAAAATGCTTTTCAAACCTTGTTTTGAGCTTTTCTCCTCAGGTCTCAGTTGAAAATGGGCATTTCAGTTCCCAAACAAACTTTCCCGGTAAACAAAAGCAAATAAATAAATGAATAAATAAATAACCATATCACACTCTGAAATAATTGACAAAGCCATATGCAAGTAACTGGTTTCCATTTCTTCATTATACTATCCTGATATATCAAAAATTACAGTGGGAAGCAGGGAAAATCTAACAACTAAAGGCTTGTTAGCCAAACAGCACTGGCTAGAAAAGTAATTTACAGAATCCTGAGGGAAAGACTGGTTGCCTTCCTAAAGGACAACAACCAACCTGGGTGTATGGATAGAAGGACCCTTCTGCCAAGTCTGATCCAGTTTTTTGAGTTACAGATAAACTTGACACGGGGGTACAGACAGAATTGGTACACCTGATCTTCAAAAAAGCCTTTGACTTGGTCCTGCACAGGTTGCTGCTAGGAAAACTGCAGGTACTGGAGTAGGCCTGAGATTATGAAATGGATTGTTGCACAGGTGGAGGGTAGGATGCAACATGTGGGGGAGAGGGACATTGCATGAATAAGGTAAGTGACGGGTGGAGCATTGAAGGGTTTGGTTATGGGTCCAGTGCTCTTCAATGTGTTCATGTCAGTAATCTCCAAACTCTAAACCCTACTCAGTTTGGATTTGTAAAAGGCAGATCATGTCTCCTAAACCTGATTGACTTCTTTGAAGCAGTCACCAAAGCCATAGATGAGGGTAAAATGGTTCACACAGCTTATCTAGATCTCGCCAAGGCTTTCGACACCATCCCCCACTCTGGAATTATAGATAAGTTCACTAAACTAGGTATAAATCCCTATGTCACAAGATGGGTTGCCAACTGGCTCATGGACAGAACCCACACTGTGAAAGTAGCGGATTTCAAATCCGACATCACACCAGTGACAAGTGGTGTACCACAGGGTTCAGTCCTGGGTCCTCTCCTGTTTGGTATCTACTTCTCTGAAGTGCAGGCCAACACAGAAGGTCTTTGGCTAACAAAGTTTGCAGATGACTGCAAACTAGGAGCCATAATCGAAACTCCTAACGATGTGGACAAACTACAAAAGGGCCTCACTGAGACAGATACCTGGTGTCAAAGCCATGGCCTGAAACTCAATGCCAAAAAGTGTATTGTCATCCCCTTTGGTAAAAACTCTGTACCCATGAACTACCACATAGCTGGTAGTCTACTTAATGCTGAAAATGTGATAAGAGACCTTGGAACACAGGTGGACAGTAGTCTCTCCTTTGATAATCACATCGCCACAGTGTTCAGGAAATCCTTCTACGTGGCTTATCTCATCACAAAAGGATTCTCATCCAGAAAAAAATAGGTCATTGTTCCCCTCTACTCATCACTCATTAGATCCATTATAGAGTACAATGCCCCTTTTGATATGTACCTCACAAGACATCTACAACAACTGGAAAGACCACAGAAATACCTCACAAAGAGGATTACTGGCCTCAAACAGATGCCCTATGCAGACCGTCTCAAAAAACTACAGCTTTACTCCATCGCATATTGCCTACTCAGGGGCGATCTCTGCCTAACATACAAAGCTATGTCAAACCCAGAGCTGTTGGACATGTTCCACTTAAAGAAATCCCAATCCCTCTGAGCTACACGCTCTAGGGACCTTAACCTTGTCACCACAATAAACAGAACATGCTGGAGGGATAGATTCCTGTCCCAGAGACTTCCCAAACTCTGGAACAGACTACCTATCTATGTCAAACAGAGCTCCTCATTAGCACTCTTCAAGAAAAATCTTGATGATTGGATGGGAAATGGGAAATTCACCCCGGGGATCACTTCTGTGGCTCTGCTCGACAGGGACACAGGAAAATAATTTTCTTGGGTGGCGAAAGCCAGGGTACATTTTTTGGCTAGGCTTGTATGGGCCCTAGGGCCGATAGCCTAGTACCTACCTATGAATCTATATCTGAGGGATCACAGAATAGGATCTGTAGGAATAAAGACTAGATTTAGCCACTTCATAGACTGCACAGGTAGCAGCAGTACTAGAGTATGAGGAATAGGCTAATGAAAAACTTGGAAAAGCTGAACTAGTAGACAGAAAGGTGGTAATTTTGGTCCAGTGCAGACAAATGCAAAATACTTTATATGAACCACAATAGCCCTGGTCTGAAATGTCAGTTGAAGAGCAGTGGAGCTGACTGTGAAAGAGCTGGTGAATAATCTGGAGATGATTATACACTTGGATAGACCACAAGGTGGAGGTGGATGAAGTGCATCCTCTGGGGGATTGATTCTAGAAGCGAAACAGTAATGTTTCTACTACTCCAGCGCCAGAGCAAGCCAGACCTTCAGAAATGCATGCAGTTCTGGTGGCGATACAAGAACAGAAACTTCAGGCTGGTAGAAAATATTCAGAGGAAAGTCACCAGAAATGTATGTGTAATGCAGGGAAGTGGATAAGACCCAAAACTAAAAGAAATGGACCTCTTCTCACTAGAAAGAGAGAGAGAGAGAGAGAGAGAGAGAGAGACAAGATAAGGCTGCAAAAGGTCATGTCAGAAATAAGTTAAAGGGTCACTGTGTACAGGAAAAATGGGGCACAGGCAGTAGATTATAGAAGTAAACTAATCTGTTTGGATTTGTAGAAACACTGCTTCACACAGAAAATGTCGAAGTCATAGAATGGTACTGGAATGGGTGGTGAAGGCAGAATCCATAGAGGGTATGGAGCAGATGGTGAAAGGATGAGAGGGAGGAGAAGTATGTAGGTGTGATAAAATAAACAGGAACCTGGTCCAGTTAGCAGCCCAGACAGCGAACAAGTTGGCTGGAGCTGGAAAAGAATGTTATCTGAGGCTGCTTACCTTTAAGGGGAATGGTTGGGGGGGGGTCTGAGGATTCACTGGGGTGCTTTGAACATGTATAAAAGAATGACCGGGCTTAAAGGAAAAAAAAGTATGGTGGCTCCCTGGTCAGCAAAGCAAATGAGCAAATAATATGTTAACTGTCCTTAAAGGCCAGACTAGATAGGTTAACTGTCTTATTTGGCCATTAGTCAATGGTAATGTAAAGACAACTAGCACACAAGTTAGCAGTGTTGCACAAGCTGCTTGAAAATATCAGTACTTTGGTTACTCTTTGGTCCTTTTTGCTGTGAAATCTCAACCTTTTGCCATTATTACAATGACATTGCTATATTCACTGGAACATACAAATGAAGACAGAAGGCTACTAGACATCTGAGCTTAACATTTAAGTACATAATTAGGACACTGTATGAACTAAACATCTAGGTACCCTAGAACAGCAGCAATGTGAGGAAGTAGCAGTGGTCCTGAGCAATACACCTTGAAACACACATGGTACAGAGAGCACAGGCTTTACTGTCCATGAAACATTTGCTAGGATGCTGATTACTGAGTTTGTCTACCCCTTCACATTAAGGAATTGCTGCTGAGAAACACGAGTCTCCCCACAAATACATGACATCAGCCCCAATGTACATATTCATTTTTAAGGCATAGTTCTTCGCCCATCTTTACGTCAAACAGTTCCACCTAATAAAAGTATATTTTGCATACTACATTAACAATGATAAAAGTATGTTTTGCATATATCTACTTGGTAACACACAGGCATTTTTATCTTCGGTGTTTCAAACATAGACTCTGTTTCTTACCGAGTCAAAAAGTAACATATGAGAAAAACGATTCATAAATAAAAAAGTATACATGAGCTAGAAAGAGGGTAAACTGTGGCATAACCATGTTATGTGTTATATTCCAGCTAGTAAGCCAATTAAAAACACAAAAAAAAATTATTGTGAAATTTTGATTACATGTGTTATGTTGCTACTTGCATATTTACATAATATACTGCAGAACAAAAAATATGTGGGTGCATATATGTATCAGTGGGTTGCATCATGGGGGCTTGGTGTACAAATCTAAATTTTCTGGCTACACTCCTCCTACTGGTTCCTGTCAGTGTGGGGTGCTCACGTTTGCATTCATCCTGTCCTAGATTAATTCCTGTCACAATATATTTTTCATAGTTTCCTTCTATAGACATTCATTTTATATGTTCTACATTCTAATTTAATTATAAGATAGAAGAGTAGCATTTCAATTAATGCTGAAAGCTGACCTTTAATGACAATATTGCTGTTCTGAATCAGCAAAACTGGTTTACTATTGTGCTGAAACATTTCCAGTCATCACCACCTCTCCGTCTTCACTGTAAAAAAATTGTCTGTTTTGTGGCGACATGCGTGAATGGGCATTCCTTCGTTGAAGGTTGTGTGTTAGGCCCTGCAAGCCAGTATGTAAAAATCTACTGCCAATCATTAGCGGACCGGAGTTCCGCTGTGGCGACCCCTAACCGGGAAAAAGCCAAAAGACACAAAGACCTAGAAAACCTTCCCATAACGAGACAAATGTATAACCTGGTCTTAGTGAATGTGAATAATTATGTTACCTTGGGGGAGGGGTCTCGGCCAACATAAATCCTACTTAAGCTGGAGAAACAAATCAAGCCAGTTACAGCTAGAAATAGAGATGGGATTTACATTTGCAGGGAGTGTCACACTCTTTTGTTTAAGAGCATGAAGAATGAAGCACAGCTGTTTTTTTTCCTACACACATAACACATGTCCAGTATGGTGTGTGTGTGTGTGTGTGTGTGTGTGTGTGTGTGTGTGTGTGTATTTATATATATATATATATATATATATATATATATATATATATATATATATATATATATATATATGGGTCTACTTTGAAAGACCGACACGCCAGTTCGCCGACACACAAATCACCGAGACCAGATAACCGACAACACACAAAACCGACAACGCAAAACACCGAACACCATTACACCGACACGCCGAACGTAAACAACACATTACACTACATAGCATAGCCACTAGCCCTAACCCAAACCCTAACCCTAAGGTCCGACACTATCGCACACTCACCCTACCTGCACCCTAACCCTAACTCACTTAACCCACCCCTAACCCCAAGGTCCGACACTATCGCACACTTCACCTACCTGCACCCTAACCCTAACTCACTTAACCCACCCCAAACCCCAAGGTCCGACACTATCGCACACTTCACCTACCTGCACCCTAACCCTAACTCACTTAACCCACCCAAAAACATAAAGCCCGTCACTATCACACACACACCCTACCCGCACTCTAAACCTAACTCACTTAACCCGTCCCTAAACTACAGTCCCTCACTATCACACACTTACCTTACCCGAACCCTAACTCCAACACTAACACACACTCACCTTTCCCACAGCCTAACCCAAAACCCCACAATATCGCACACTTACCTGACCGCTCCTAACTCCGTCACTGTCGCACACTTACCGAGTCGCGATCACACATTACCCTTGTCGGTCTTTCTGCTGTCGGCAAATCACCCTTTCGATAAACTTACCTGTCGGTCGTTTGGTCTTCGTTTTCCGCGTGTCGGGAAATCGTCGGTTCGGTCTTTTAAAGTAGACCCATATATATATATATATATATATATATATATATATAGATAGATATATAGATAGATAATATAGAGCTATATAAAACGTGTATGCATGTTCATGCATTATTTTTAGTACATTTACATATTTACCAGATCTGTCATTGCGATGTGTTTGAAGCAGGTAACAGTGACACATGGTCTCCTGAGGTATTCAGCAATGTAAAACAAGTGAGGGTAAGAGAAGAAGGCAGGCTTTATATCTGACATAATGTTAGATGTAAGGTGAACTCAGTACGACTGCAGATGAATGCACTGCTGTACGTCTCAACTGTACAGATTTTTGCAGAATGTTCAAATTTTTGCCTCATGGCAAATTAGTGGAAAATCATTTTAAGATTGAAGTTATAAAATAAAGGCAGGCATTTGTGTTTCGGACCATACCCTTCAGAAAAGCCATGCTAATGCAAAACCTGTTATACTATCAACTTTCTAAGTTTGTAAGAGCAATATTTAAAAATCGTCTCTATTTTGGGGCCTTTGTCCCACTTTTATTTATGGCTTTGTCCAGATTTCTTGCACTAAGAGGTTGAGAGGGAATTATATATGCACACACACATATATCACATTCTTTTTATTTATTTTGTTGTTCTTATGATGGCAGGTAGACTGATCCAAACTGGACTATTTTAAGCCTTGACCTAAGTAGTTTAAGAAAGGAAGGAATATACAAAGAAGCACAACATTCATAACTAAGGTACAGTCATTATAAAAAAAAAGTTAACCGGAAAAAAAAAACTTTGAGAACTACACTGTTGTTTCATTTAGGGAATTATGGCACAGGTGAATGTTCATCTCAGTGATGAAACTGGTTCGGAACTAGGAAGGTATCTAATTTTTATGCATAAGGAAGGCTGTTCCAACTCCTTTGCTCAAAAACTGAGAAAGTCTAATGACCAGATTTATAAACTAACATGAAGATGCAGAGAGAGAAGGGGGAGAGGGGAGAGGAAAAGGCTCAGAGCAAGACAAATACTGGAAGACCAAAGTACCTCGAAAAGATAATGGTAAGAGTGAGGAGGTGACCGACATGTAATGGTCTACATATCAAGGAGGACATGCAAAAACTATGGTCTGAAGCTAGTACCCAGTTAGCTTTGAGTAGCATGAAGCAGTTTGTGCTTCTGTTTGGAAGAGACCATAATGAAGCTGTATAATAAAAGTAACGCTTAATGTTAGGTGCAGTGTGACAGTGATGCAGACACAAGGACAGGGGCAACATATCCAGCCAAGGGGTGGAAACAACCATTTCACTGCCCATCTTGTATAAAGTGGAGAGCTTTCGGATGATCATGCCACCATGTTAACCAGAAAACAGAGTCAGGCTGAGCCATAGCCTTGGGTATTTAAAATAAGATGCTGTTACTGTCTTTTCCTCCAAAAGGAGATGCATATCAACATATAAGCAGTACAGCGCAGACTCTGGCATCGGCACTGAAAAATATGACATTTTACTTGATGAAGATGATGAGTTTATAAGTTTATTCTTGATGAAGCTCAAAGGAAGCATTTACTAGGGCAGACAGGATATTCATGAACCATTCAATGCTCAGATTGAGATCTTTGCTGAAATGATGCTAAGAGCAACAACAAATTGCTCATAGTTAATTAATGTCATGTGATTTGCATAGGACATGGTATAGATGTCTGCAAAGTCCAGGCTAAGTTAATGGAAACTGAAAAAAGTGTGGTGTTAAAATTAATCCCTGAATGATAAAACAAAAACAACCATATTCAAGAAACATTAACCAATGTGAAAATACTTTGCATTCAACAAAAGCATTTGGAACCCTTTTACTGCATTTAATCCTAAAAGGAAAGGGTTTGAGCAGGGTAGCATCAACAATAACTCTGAAGGAGACGTTCTTCAGGAAGCTGGCAAATCAGGTAACATTCAATCAACAAAGGAAAGAGTAAGTGGAAACAGAGTAAAAGACCTTTGTATAATCAATAAGTAAGGCCCCACTCAAATTCCTGAGACCCTGTTGTGTCTTTCTTACCACCTATTCAAGCTATATTTCCCATTCTCTTGTACCATATTTCAATGGTTTACCTCCAAATCACTGAAATGCAGCTGTGCAAGTGATCATTACACCAAAGCGAAATGTCGAAATGAAAAATGCTTTTCCTCCCAAATGTCAAACATGGTAAAATTGGTTTTCAACATTCAATATTTCCAGAAGTTCAGCATGAAAACCCATTTGCCATCTGAGACATAGTACAGGAAGAGCTGTTTGACATTGTAGTTATGGCAAAACAAAAACTGACATTTCAAAACTGTGAAAATATCCTTTCGCACAAGTGATGCTCGCACAAATGCATTTCAGTGATGTGAAGGTAAACCTTTTTCAACATGTGGTACAAATGAAGTCCTAAGCACTTCATTTCCACTTTCATCACCAGCAAGCCAATCTCCCCTACCCTTTCCCATTACATTATTTTAACTCATGATATTTTAATCCTGTCCTACCCCCAAAACTAATTAAATTAATTCAAAACCCTCAAAAGCCCCCCTCTTAACATCTCTAAGCAGTACTAAATATTCGTCAGCAAACAAGCTGCAAAAACGTACTTCATCTTCCTCAGTGTCCCTGTCATTCATAATCTTCCTCAGTGCTCCAGTATCCCATAATGCTCCTTACTCTTAACTAACACTTTAATAACCAACAACATAATAATGGAGATAGAGAACAATCATACATTGTTCTGTTCCCAACTATCTCACTCTTGGCAGTAATCCAGTCTGTGCTCCACTCCTCGCAACTTACAGTATAGTGTCTCTACCCACCCCCATCCACCCGTCTCCACAAATCTGTACACATAAAACCCCAACTCATAGAGGCAAATGTGCTTTTTATATAAATGAAAATAGACCCCATCCCTTTACCATCTATCCAGTCTATATAACCAAACACTTTTATCCTTGAACATAAACTACTTAGTAAAGTCTTTCTGTCCCTGCTGAATCAACTTTGATATCACCCCTTCGTCCTCTTCACTAACATTCTTGCAAAGCATCTAAATGGCTCCCTATTGAAATCTCGACATGCACATTAGCGAGTCTTGCTATAATAAAAAGAAAATAATGAATACCTAGCTTCACTCTTCACTTTTCAACTTCCCTTTTAAAGGTGGACAAAACATCCTATACCCCCCTTATGTACAGGGGGGCAAGCACCCACACCTCCAAACTTATGTAAACCAACTCCAAGATTGCCTTATCTCAGAGAAAAGGAAATACTCAGAGAAATGTCAGTCTTAAACTTAATATATGTAAGTTCAGATTTTTGGTCTTTTGGTCTCCACGTTTCAAAACTTTCCAATGTGGATCCCAAGATTTCAAATGGCTACCCCTCTAATTCCCTGGACTCTTCATCATTTTCTCCCCTTTTGACTAAGCTATTGTCACCCCCCCCCCCCCTTTTATAGATGATGGCAATTGCTGAAAGTACAACACTTCTTCAAAACAACCCTCACACAAACCTTACTACATCCCTCTTGACCACCTTATAGAAATCTACCAGGAAGCCAACCTCCTCAGTCACCTTTCTGCCTCCCAAATACTTGATTACTTCTCACATTTAACATTCCTCAGCCTTCCTATCCATTTGTTTTACTTCTCTTCTCTTCAGCATTCTTGGGAACAAAACACTAACTTTCCAGTCCCTGGTCTTCCTCCATCAGCTTCGTCATATGCAAATCCTAGTAAAAGAATGGACGAACCTGTGCCACTTCCTGATGCTTGAAAATCTCTTCAATCCCCTGCCCCTTCCCTTGTTCTGGTCCTTTAACTTCTATGCTAAGTACCATGGCCTAGCTTCCCCTACACTACACTAGAACAGGCCTCCTTTTCACTTTAGATCCACTTTACTTATCAGCCTTTCCTCAGTCCTTCAGACTCTCTCCCATACACAGATAACCACTCTGTCCACTAATGTCTACTCAGTTGTCAACCTTTCCAAATTTACCATTTGCCATTTTCCTACTTCCCTTACTCTCTTTACCCACCATATCTGCCCCATTTTTCTCATTATTCTGTCCCTCAGTACAATGTCACTCTTACTCCTTGCCTCTCTTTTGACCTCTTTGTTCACTTCAGTAACCATCTTATTTATATCTCTTGACCATCATTTTTTCTCGCCTCCATATACTCAGATTACATCACCATCTACACACCCTCTCACCTGTCATCTACACTTACAATTTGCATGCACTTGATCATGAAAGATTTCCGACACTTTGACCAAACTCCTTTTTTCCTAGCCTTGGTTTTAATACCATAATCAAGTCCCCAAAAACTATCCAACCCATTTTATCCCTCTCAGTGCCACTAAAAATTTATAGCAATCCTGGAGAACCTTTGTATTGTCATTGTCAGGTCTGTATACTGAATCTACAAGGCATACATCACTGTATTCTACATATCACCCAAACCTCCTCTCCTGGTACCCATTTTTAACTTGATAATCTGATTCACCTTAGTAATGTATGCTAACCCTAACTCGTCACAAATCACATTGTGCAGCTTATCTTAAAAGAAGTCCTTTCCATAACACTTCCACTACATAACACAACTCTGACAATCACCACGCATACACACACATGCACACTACATCAGTTTCTAAGCAGAACTTTACCCTAACTCTAAAGCATTCATACTCACATACACACTAAATCTATCCCTAACCTAACCCTTACCCTAACCCTTAAACTCTCCTAGATGCATACATACTATATTTATCTTCTTATCTATTACCTTAACCCTAAAAAATACACATTCGTACTCAAACTCCCAGCCCCATCACTTACCTTTGTCGACCAAATAGAAATTGTCTCAAAATACTGTTCACCGAAATGAGCATTCACTCAGCCCATACAGCAGTTCACTTGCAGAGCACAAACGAGTGTCAACAAAGTGAACTGTAACCATGCATGTATATATATATATATATATATATATGGGTGTATATTATGTTATCATAAAGCCATTATATCGAACAGCTTTTCATCGACCCGTAATAGTTGAACTGTTATAATAGCAAACACCCGAGTGAGCGAATTCTTTCCCTGGGAAAGAAACCGCTTGGCCATCCTTGTGAGTTTGCCCTTTTCCTCACTGTAGTGCAATCTCAGATTTGGTATATTTAGTTAGGGAGGCACAGCCCCCACATTGGGGTGTGTGGGGGGCAAAGCCCCCACTTTGTAGTTTGTAGTTCATGGTAGGGCAAGCAATTTCTTTCCCAGGGAAAGAATTCGCTCATTCCAGTTTTCGCTATTATGAGGGTTCGACTTTTAATGGTCAATGAAAAGCCTTTCAATATAATGGCTTTTCGATAACATAATATAGACCCATCTAAAACTCATAACACCTAAAATCAAAACATCGAGGCCATAAAATCTAAAATCCATAACATCTATAACTCATAACATCGAATTTCATAACATCTAAAATGTATAATATGTAATAGTGTATCATCAAATGTGTAAATGTTATAGTTTAATCTGTTAATCTTGTGGTATCACTATGAGATATTGTAGCTTTTATTTCTATACTTATTATTTATATAGTGTAGGAATTTATACTATTCATATAGTTTTTATTTTGCCACTCTGTATGTGTTTTTAGGCCATACAGGTAAGTGATATAGACATTATGTGCACATTCTTTATGATGATCGTGATACAATGGGGTTAGGAAAGTAACTTTTTCCCACTGTAGTGCGATGTCGGAGTTGGTATATTTAATTTACAGGGGATGTGGGTGCAGGGGGGCTTGCCCCCCCCCTGCAGAAACATAGTAAAAAGTGTGTTTGTTAGTTTGGTGTCATTATATGTGGAGGGGATGTTATTTTCATGTGATATGTAGCGTTCAATGTTGTGATGCACATTTTAGATGTTATGAAATTCGATGTTATGAGTTTTAGATGTTATGGTTTCGATGTTATGATTTTAGATGTTATGGGTTTTAGATGTTTTGAAGGGGGAACTATATATATATATATATATATATATATATATATATATATATATATATATATATATGTAGTTGTAACTCAAAGGTGGAATCACATTGGGTGGAATGTTTTTTGTTAAGTGATGGGGCTGGGAGTTTGAGTACGAATGTGTATTTTTTAGGGTTAGGGTAATAGGTAAGAAGATAAATATAGTATGTATGCCCATACAGCAGGTCATATGAGTGAATCACATATTGCTGGATTTAATTTTATTTAGTGTAGGTAAGCAGGAGTGTGCAGGACAATTAAAGCTCGAATGAGAAAGTGGTGGTCGGGAAATGTGCAAGGCTGTGTTATGGCAATTGTTGTGAATATGTAAATGTTTGTGGGTTAGGTTTATTTAGAGTAAGTACTAGGTAAGGGAACAGAGTCAGTGTTGTGCATATTTTGTGTTGTCTGTGTTCTGTGCTCTTTTGTCATAGTAATGGTCATAGGATCATTGGATAATAGGAAGTTACTAGGCTATTGTCCCTGAGATCCTTATAAGCCTAGCAAAGAGTTTAGCCCATGGTTAGACAAATCAGCACCCAAAGTCCCTGTCCAGCAGGGACACAGATGGAATCTCAGGGATGCATTTTCTATTCCCCATCCAGTTATCCAGGTTGCACTTAAAAGGGGGTAAAGAGGTACTCTGCTTGACATGGAGATGGAGTCTATTCCACAGATGGGGGAGTCTCTGGGACACAATTCTGTCCCACCAACAAGTCCTACTGATGTCACAGACCAGGTTGAGGCTGCACGTGTGGGTTACTCGAGTGCAGTTTGACTTGCAGATATGCAGCAGTCCCATCAAGGTGGGATCTGAGATCACTTTGTATGCCAGACAGAGGTCACCTCTGATGAGACTATATGAAACTGAGTAGAGGGATAGGGGTTTTAGCCTATCTGTTTATGGTAGATTTTTGAGGCCCTGGTTTCTCCTGGTGAGGAACCTCTGTGGTCTCTCCAGCTGCTGCATGTGCTTTGCAAGGTACATGCCTTATGGAATTGTACTCCATAATGGGCTTTATAAGGGAAGAATACAGGAATGTTATGACCTCCTTGTCCCTGGATGAGATACCTTTACTTATGAGGTGGGCCATGTAGAAAGCTTTCCATACAATGGAAGCAATATGGTGGTCCAAAGTCAGGTTGCTATCAATCTGGGTGCCCAAATCCCTCATGACTGATTGCATGCTTAGGGTATTGTTATTAATGTGAACATTTCTGGGGATGTCACTCTCCCCAAAGCAGATGATGCATTCAGTATTTTTAGTATTCAGCTTGAGGCCATGTTTCTGGCATCAGTCATTTGTTTGGTTGAGACCCTCTTGGAAGATGTCCACATCACTAGGGGAAATGATGACAGTACCCAGATTGCAGTCATCTGCAAACTTGGTCAGCCATAGCTCATTGGTTTTTGCACCTTAGAAAAGTATATCCCATATAACAGAGGCTCCAAGACCAAACCCTGGGGTACTCCACTCGATACGGGTCTACTGCTTGAGGTTGCCTCCCCTATTTTGACTAGGTGGGTTCTATCAGTGAGGCAGTTAGCTACCCATCTAGTAACATACAGATTAATGCCTAGTTTAGAGAGTTTACCTATTATGCCCAAGTGGGGAATAGTGTCAAAGGCTTTGGCCAGGTCATGATAGGCAGTGTGCACCATCTTCCCCTCATCCATGGCTTTGATGACTGTCTCAAAAAAGTCAACCAGATTTAGCAGACATGACCTCACCTTGACAAAGCCAAACTGTGTGGGATCAAGTGTTTGGAGGTTGCCGATATCCTTGTTAATGAGGTCCATGACAATCCGTTCCATGGCCTTGCAGATCAGGCTAGTTAGGCTGATGGGTATATAATTTCCCGGATCGGTGGTGCTCCACCTTTGTGTAAAGGGATGACAGTGACTGTCCTCCACTCAGCTGGGACAAAGGTGGTACTCAGGCTTTGGCTGAATAGGGCACCTAATGGTACTGCAAGTTCCTACCTGAGTTCATGTAGGATGCAGCCTTGGATGTTATTGGGTCCCATGGAGGCTGTATTTTTTGCCTTTGAGAGATCAGTGATGGCCTGAGCCATAGAAATAAGGGGAAGGGAGCAGGTACTGGGAATGTCCTGATTTAATGATGGGGGGACAGAGGAATGAAATTTTTGCTGAATCTGTCAGCCAGCAAGTTTGCTATATCTACAGCATTTGTATATGTGGTGTTCTTGACCACCAGTTCTAAACAGATCTGGGTGCTTCCTTTGAGATTGCAGACATATGTGATGAAGGCTTTATGATTGTCTCTAGTAGATTTGGCCAATTTGGACTCAAACTTTGCTTTGGAGGATTTCACTAGTGCTCTTATTTGCTTCTTCAGGCTAAGGAGAGATTGCTTCCATTTGGGAACCTGCTCCTTATTGGTCCTGGACAGCAATATTTTTCTTTTGTTATAGAGATTATTTATTGCAGATGTCCACCATACAGGTTTAATCTTCCTTGCTGAGGATGATTTAGTCCTGTCTGGTATTCCTGATTCCATGCATCTATGTAAATGTTCATATAGTGCTTTGGTACAGTTTTGGATACTGGTGCCAGTTCCTAGGGAGGGGGCTGTGAAGCTGTTTATATCATCCCTCAGGAGTCTGTAATCAGCTTTGGAGAAGTTTTTTTGTTTAACCCTAGCTAGAAGGGGGTCGTGGGAGATGGTGACTTCAAAAGTGACTGCTTTATGGTTGGATCTTACCAGGGAGGATGATACTGCAGGGATGCTGTAGTGGTTACTCATGTTGGTTAATACCAAGTCCAAGATATTATCACCTTTTGTGTGGGTATCAGCTAGCTGTACCAAAGCATTTGCATTGACAAAATCGAGGAATCTCTGGGCATTTGTGTTCTGGCATGAGTAGGTCCTGTTAGGGAAAGGGTTTAATAATGTAATGTATAGGGTTAGGGGCAGAGTAGGGTTAGGATTAGCACATATGAGTAAGATGGTGTGGGGGGGTGAAGCCATTTCATTGAAAACTCATTTTACTGAAACTCATTTCATAGAAATCTTTTTCCACAAGAACTACATACTAAAACATGTTTTTTCATAGAGGCAAGCCCCCACAACCCTTTACTTATATATAGTAACTCCATGGTGACATGGAGAAAAGAAAAAACACCACACACAGTGAATCACTGCTGGAGAGCAAACATAAGCATCTACAGATCTAGGGGTACAACATGATGCTGAACACTGCAATCCATACGTACTCTGCTAGACTCACTTCCCTAATAATGTCTATGATAAGAAATGATAGCGTCACATACTCTCCACACACTTCTACACTTTTCTAACACCTTAAGCTTCCTCAGCTGCATTTCTGTGCCACACAGAAGCACTGGTTACATCACTGTTCTTTTACACCCTACTTTTCAACTTCTACGGCATTCTTCTGTCATTTACTACCTGTGACACTTTGTGCCATTTGTCTGCAGAAGTCTGATTCTAGCTCTGACCTCTTCCTTCAGACTTCTGTACCCTTAACTACACCTCCCTGGTACTTGAAGCTTCTTTGTCAATTTTCATCTTCTTCCTAAGAAAGCTGATTTGGACAGTCTGGTGATGATTTTAAAGTCCCTGTGGCTAACATCAGAAAATAAGTAAGAGGGGGGGGCAGATTAACAAAGATACTGTTAAGCAGGAGTTGTGGCACTGCAAGCAGACTGAACAAAAATTCAGCAAATGAGAGGGAGGAATGGAATGCAAAAATGAAGGCAAATGGGATGAAATGGAAAACAGACAATACAGCTGTCATGGCAGGAAATGGGGAAATCAAAAGATGCTGAAAGTAGATATAGAAGGGAAAACAGTGGAACAAGTTAACAGCTTTAAGTACTTGTGAAGAGGCATCAGGGAGAAGAAAGGGCTGAATGAGGAGGTCAAAAACTATAATTAGAGGGGCTGCAGCCAACTGGCACAGTAGTGTGCGACAGAAGAATAGCAGAGAAGCTGAAAAGGAAAGTGTACAGAACAGTGGTGCAATCAGTGCTACACTATGACATAGAAACCTGGGCAGTGAGCAGCTGAAGAAGCTATAGGTGATGCAGATGAAGTGCCTGAGATGAGAGGTAGGATGTGCACTGTGGGACAGACAAATAAAAAGACATCGGAGCAGACACCAAACTAGCTCGAGTTGCAGAGAAGGTTGACTAAAACAGATTTTGGTGGTTCTGGCATATATGCAGAATAGCAGAAAACAATTTGGTGAAGAAGATTTGGAGAGCTAGGAAAAAGATGAGAAGAACAAAGGCTTCCAGCAAAGAGATGGATGGATTGTGTGAAAAAATGACTGTTATAGAAGGTAGGAAAGTGTCATTGATGCAACAGCTGGACCACATGTAGAAAATGAAAAAAAGAGGGTTGATGATCATGATGTTATAGTAGAGAGCTTCCGCCAAAGATTTTCACTAACTATTTGACTTGGAGTGATGTATATTCTAATAAAAACACTGGAAGCTTTCTAAGAAGCTCAGTACCAATACAAGACTGTTAAATACTCTGAAAGGTAATTTGCAAAGGGAAACCTTGAAATCAATGGAGTATGATAAATCTTAACCTAAGTACGGGTTGTGGAAACATAAAAGAATGAAGCACACCAACAAAATCTATGTCTTCCTCTCAGATTCCTGAAAGATCCAGGAATCAGAGGATGGGGGGGACTAAGTCCATGAATAAACAAGTCTTTACCCAAAAAGAAATGAATGAGAGACAAAAAGAGAGACAGAGATAGAGGGAGAAAGAATCCCCATTTACTTCAAAAGCAAAAGTCACTAAAATAATTTAGTTACTTAGCAGGCTGGTGCTCTTTGCTACGAGAGACCTTTTCATCCACAACTTTGTTGCATAACAAGCACAATAAGGTTTAAAAATATTATTCATATTCACCAGGAACACATTTTAAACACCATGCAGTAGAGTTTGAAACACTTATAACACTAATGCAGAAAGAAAGAAATTAAACAAGAAGTGACATACTGCTGTTTGCTAAAGGTGCATGTCTAAATGCATGCTTGTTACAGAGCAGAATCCAGTTCAGTGATGCCTGTATTGTCTTGCTGCAGCTTGCATTAGCAAAGAACAGGGTTCTTGGGGTAGTTGCACAATTATTTAAGGAGGTTCGGTTTCTTAGCCTTGCAAGTAATGAGTTTCTCAATTATCATCCCCCAATATGAGGATGATGAAAACGTTTGTGCAGTTTTCAGTTGAATTATTTGGAGTGATCACAAAAAAATAGAGATGCATTTAAAGATCAATGAATTCTAGTGCAAGTCCTTATTTTAATCATTCTTTGTTACAATAGGCTATGGATGAGGTGCAAAAAAATAAAGTGACTGGAGAATCACATCATACTTTTGCAATATAAAGACAATAAGGTTATTCTAGTGTAACACAGTGGTGTTGTCTTTCACGCAAACTACACACGAGCCAGCACATTTTATTTGTACAAACAGGACAATGTTTGCAGCTCACCTATTGTGAAAGATGCTGAATACTCATAAGAGGGTATATGTGAGATGATATATGAGCTTCCATGACTATCATGTGTTAGTCTCCTTGGTAAGGATTTAAGAAATTATGTAGCTGGTGTGAAGTGGGCAACCATGGTGGTGCAGCAGTTAGCATTGTTGCCTCACAGCAAGAGGTTCTCTGGTTCAATCCTAGGCTGGGGTGCCTTCTGTGCGGAGTCTGCATGTCCTCCCTGTGGTCGCATGGGTTTCCTCCAGGTGCTCTGATTTCCTCCCCCATCCAAAACACATGCTGTAGGTGGAATGGACATGCTAAATTGGCCCTAGATGTGAGTGTGTGTGCCTTCTGTGGAAGGTTGGGCACCGGGCTGGCAACTCGACACTCTAAATCTCCACTGCCAATCATGAGCAGACAGGTGATCCACTGTGATGACCCTTAACCAGGAAAAGCCAAAAGAAGAAGAAGATATAGCTGGTGTGAAGTAAGACATGCCCCTTGTTGACGGTTTTAAGTACCCCAGAATATCGGTATTAAATGCACATCAGGTCTACCCAGACTCAAAGGTACTTGAATGCAGATGCAGATAAGAGTAGACATGTTATAGTTTACTCAAATTTCATACTGGATAACGTTTTATGGGTAGCAAAAAGCATGACTAATTTATTTACTTATCTTATTACATCAAAACCCAACCATGCTCCATAACTTGAAAATATGTTTTTTCGTCAGATCATGACCTGTCCTGCAGTGCTAATGTTCACGCATCACTTCAGGTGGTTATTATTATTTTCTGAATTATTCCCTAAAATATATTGGTAGAGATGTAGCCATGCTACATAGGAGATTACTAGGGTCATAGGAGATTACTAGGCTATTGACCCAGAGGTCATTTCAAGCCTAGCCATTTCATCCCAATGTAATACCATAGATACACTAGTCAACACCCAGGATTGTATTTAATAATGACTGTCCAAGTCCAGGAGAGTTGTGAGCACTATTCCCACTAAGAATTTATGGTGCCCCATCCACTCATCCTGGTTGCCTTTGAACAGTGTCATAGAGGTGATCTGTTTCACATGAATAGGTATCCTATTCAAAGATGTGGCATTTGCTGGGAGATAGATCTGTCCCTCCAGCATGTCCTATTTAAGTTGCAGGCCATATTTAGGTCCCTGGAATGGGTGGCCCTAGTCCCGTTTGATTTACAGATATGCAGCAAGCTCATTAGGTTTGGGTCTGAGATTGCTCTGTAAGCCAGGCATAAGTCTCCCCTGAGAAGTATATATGACACAGAGAAGTGACAGGGACTTAAGTGAGTCTGTGTAAGGCACATGCTGGAGTCCACTGATCTTCTTTGTTAGCAACCTCTGAGGTCTCTCCAATTGCTGCAGGTGCTTTGTACAGTACATGCCGAACATGATTTCATCTTATAGCAATATAGTTTCACATTCCTAATATAATTTTATGAGGCTACAGAGAGCACTGTGGTGGGAAGACCATTTATTCTGGTAATTATTTCTATACCAACTTGCAGGAAAAGCACTTCGGTTTTGTACATTTTGGCCATTTCTAGCAAGAGTCTTTTTGCAATTCAGTCCTTGAATTTTGGTTAGTGGTCATATGCTATACAGTATTTCCAGTCACATTAGACTGTTAAGCTTCACAGATTAGCTTACTTAGTGCATTTGCTCACATTAAGAACTGCAGTTCCAAACATTTTTGTCTGTTTTGTCAAAGCTGGTTAATCTATAACTGGCAGCACACTCATAAAAAGACAAACTGCACAAAGTACCTAGGTTTAAAACGTTTTTATTGACCCTAAAGCTAGAATCAATGGCCTACCTTATTGCTTTATTTTCTTGAGGTCACAAATGACTGATATGTAGATACCCCTCCTGACCTACAAGATGACACAGCTAATGTGACATACTACCATGAGAGAAACTGAGATTTCACAATCCATCTTCAAGCAGGAACTGGCAAGAATATAGTATAATTAAATTATATTTTCTTTGTATGTGGCTCCCTTGTGTTGGATTAAAGGGAACGGAAAGCACTTTGTGATGTGAAAACATTGACATCTGTATGACGTTGTCCTTTAATGTTCAAGCTTAGCTGACTGAACCTTGTGTTCTTTTGCCAGCTTACTGATTAAGGCTGATTTTAAGGCAGCATATGAGGAGTACTATGGCCCTGATTCTAGAAAAGCATAAAGTCAACATATTGATCCTACTGGGATAAAAAAATGATGCAATAATGACTAGCAAGCAGATAATGAGAGCTACTAAACTGCTGTTTTCCAGGCCATGAACAACAAGTTTCCATAGCAGCTTGCAATGGTGTACTGAATTATAAGTCTTAAAAATGTAATTGAAAATGAGGTGATACTGTACGTGTGTACCCCACGGGCTGGTTCGCTCAGTTGTGGGCATGCTGTTTGCATAACATCCATTTTCAAAGTAGTGCGATCTTGGAGTTGGTATATTTCATTTTCAGGGGGTGTGGAGGGTGCAGGGGGATAAAAACATAAAAAAGAAACATTCTATTGGGCCATGGGCATAAGGTGGGCAGAATTAAGACGGTTCTTGCTACTGCGCAGCTGGTGGGGTGTGCATGTACATTTCCAAAAATGACGCCAGGAGGATTTCCACCATTCATGTGCCTAAGGCTGGTGTATGCTGGTGTGACATGTGCAGAGGTTTACTATGCTTATGCAACCCCCTTAGGCTGTTACATACATTAAAGTTCATGTTACTTTGCTGGCATTTTCTGTTGTAGGGCTAGAGCTCTCTCAAGATTTTGCTGATAGCAGTGAGATTTAAGACCCTAACTTAATTGGGAGGCCCAATTAACAAAAAGGCTTCCAAAAGTCTTTGAAACAGTCAGTTTGCTTTTATTTAATACATGATATATACAAGTTGGACAGAGTTTAACATTTAACAGGCTTTACTCTCGCAGTGCTTGGTGAATCTGGTTGCCTTATTGGGTCACACCATAATTTAGTACTTCAATTCAAAGTAAAAGTAATGTATTCAGTGACATTTTTTTGTGTAAAGTAGAATGTGCAGCTGAAAGCGTGCTATTTGTTGGAAGAGTGACTCATGGTCTGGACCAGAACAACCATGCTGTTTAGCAATCATCAAATAAAGGTCCAAGAAAGTTGCTATGATAAAATGCTTCAACACTAGTAGTCTGCAGCCAGTAAGAATTGAACCATGAAATAAATATAAGCTTGTTTACAGCATACTTGAAGTTCTTGGAAGTAGTTTTTGTGTGATCAATGCCAAATATTTTGACATGAGAGAAGGCAGCAGAAACAGCAAAACAAACTGTACACGTAGAGCAACAAGCGACTGCACTGGGGGAGAAGGCAAGGAGGAAACATTTGTGGTTGCGCAGAGATTTGTAAAAGAAGGAAGAGTCAGATTTGACTCAATATGTGAAAACCAAGATAGCATAATGGGCATGTTTTGAAAAAGATTCACTGAGACCTGCAACAGTGAAGCTTTTGCTAAGTCTGGTATCAGAAGTTAAATATGAGAAACCTTAACCTATAATGATTGAGGTTCTTTTTTGCAGTCCATAGGATCAGTCCAGTGGCTCCCTGTCGTGCATACAGTTGACCCATTCATTCCTCCATTGTAGCAGGGACCTTCTGGTCCATTTGTCCCCAAGATGGAGCTAAGAGTTGCCATTCTGTTGAGCTTGTGGACTGTCCTATCCCCACCTTCTTCAGTACCTTGTGTGTTCTATTATAGCTACTTTTAGGGAGTGTATATGTGCTTCTGCATATGTGCAGCTTCCTGATTAAGTGGCACACCATTGTGCAGTGTGGGCATACTTGGCTTCCTGCTGCAGGTTGTACACCTGCACCCCTGCAGGCATCACTGATGCAGTGAACTGACCTGCCTTCCTCCCCCAGAGAGGGTGAGCTTGTGTCATTTTTTCACTGCCATCCTCTCCAAACTGGACCCTCCAGTATTAATGCTACTAGTAAAACACGAGTCATCTGGAGTGCTGGAAAGCAGTATGGGTACAACAGCCAAACTAGAATTCACAAAGTTAAATAAATCAGAAGAACACAGGAGAATACCAGTTCAACCAAATTTTGAATCCGATTATAACAAAAAATCCAAATGCAACGGAGAAAGCTTTTGAGACTAGCTCTTTTTCAGGAGAGGAAGATAATGGAGGTCTGTGGGGAAGACTGAAAAAGGCAGGATGATAAGAAAATTAGAAATTATAAAGCTGAATTTGAAGTACGCCCCCATATAGAGGAAAGGGAGATGTGAGAGAAATTGGTATATGTAAATATGTATTGAAGGGTTTTGAGACAATGAGGGCTAAGAAGAAGACAAACTGAAAAATATATAGGTAAGAACATAACCTAGGGATATTGATGGATCCATTATATATTGCCACCTACAACCTCGCATTACACAATCCTGTGCACAAAAGCTTATAAACTACAGCTTGACTCATATACATTCTTGTAAGCATGTAGATAAGCTTCAAATTTTTTAATGAAAAGTGACAGAAAAAGCATTTTTTTTGTTGGGGACAAATTCTTGCGTGTGGGGCAAGCCCCCTCTCTGCCCATATTTCATTACTTTCACTCCAATGTCTCTGCGCTACTGAGAAAGAGTGATCTCTGATAAACAACCTAACATTGGTCTTGTTCTTTCTCCAAGGTACACTGATTTCAGACCTTCCACATCTTGCTGTTAATGGCAGAGTATTTAAAAACTCTTTCTATAAAGAGATAAAAACTTCAAGGAAAGTCCTGCTCAGACCAGCATACTTGATCAAATGAGAGTCATACTCAAGTGTTCAAACAAGGGAAAGGAAACCAATTTGGCATGTAACTCTGGTAATAGTAATAGAACAATTCCCTCAAGGTTCCATGAGAATATGTCAAACCATTTTGGTGACACCACCCTTTACATCCAGGAAAAAAACAGCAAAAAAGAAGTCACTAGTAGTTAAGGCATCATCTTGAAGCCTATTAGAAGTAAAGAGGTTAAAATAATTTCTGAGAGTGCCACTGGTAGAAGCCTTCACAGGTCCCAAACAAAAAAGGGGATGTTTGCATAGAACTCAGGGAACCTGAAAAGACTCCTTCTTTGCTGAATTCAGGGCTGTGTTACAAGTTTCTGAGTTGCCCATACCTTATTTGGATAGAAGGAGGTTTCTCTGTTCACCTGTGAGAGAGGGAGCTTTGAGCAGCCATCTGTCCCTGGAGGAGTGGTTCCAGCCTAGAAGTTAGTAGTTTATAGGCTATTTTGGGCTAATTTCTCTCTCTTTCATTTCCCTGCTGTAAAAACCACGTTTGCATGGTTGTGCATGTCCGGGCAGTGCCGGTTAGCTAAGGCTAAATTATTTCACCAAGTCTCCTCTTCAGTTTTTCCCTTGAAACTAGTCTAACTCTCAACCTAAGCACTTAAAAAGCATCCTACAGTCCAGCACTTGCTCAGACCTAATAGCAAGCACTAATATACCCCGTTGATTGCCCAGCAGGGCAAGGCTCACTATTCACCCCTCACCAACCAAGCGACTAAGCAGCTCACCCTACTATTCAGGCATGACCAAAGGACAATTTCAGGTATACTCTCCAGTCCAGCTGGTGAACCTGGGTATCCTGAGGTAATGTTACAACTGCCTCATGTACCCAGACAACCCTCTTCTCCTACCACAAAACATTAACATATGCGAGAGATGCAATTACATAGCTAAATTGGAGGCTAAGCTCTCTCCACCCAAAACTGGAACAGGCAGTCATGAGTAGAAGGTTAACACTTGCACCACACCTCCAGCCTCATATAGACATACTAAACCAGCACTGGCAAAAAATACACATAAATACACAAAATCATACTCGGAGGCTCTAAATAAAAACCTGCAAAAGCATCAGACACCTCCAAAACAGACACCCAAAAAAACTGCACCTCCCGTCACAAACCAGACAACACATAAAACACAAAATCAGTGTGCCACACAATCACAGCCCTTAAGGTGAAATAACATACCTAACACACTGGTAATAGGCAACTCTGTAGTCAGGCACACTGATGTCCCACTCACTAGCCAGAATCCACCACATGACACAAGCACTCAGGTCACTCCAGAACAAGTACAAATATGACTCTGTCATTGTTCATGTTGGTGTGAATGACCTGAGACATACCTCCCTGGACTACATGAAAAGAGACATGGAAGAGCTCTCTGATCATGTAGCCCAGGCAGGTATGACCCTGACCCTGAGTAGCATCCTGCCCTCACAAAGAATGATACCACAGTATAAAGAAAAAAAATGATCAATTTCAACAATTGGCTAAGCTTCTGGTGTTATTCAAAGGGGATCCAGTGTCTGTCAGCCTTGGACGACATGCTCGACAAGCCTCGTTGTTTCGCAAGAGATGGCTTGCACCTGTCACCCCTAGGCTTTCGAATACTGGCCAAGGCTCTTGCTGCCCCCATAGTGTCTTTTTTAGGCAAGGCTCAAAAGTCAAACCCACCTCTGTAAACAGCACAAATAAAAAAATGAGGGTTATGCTACTCAACGCCAGGAGTTTAAATTTCAAAATGCACATGCTCAAAGCAGTCCTTAGAAAGGAGAATGTTGACATCTGTGCAGTAACTGAAACCTGGTTCAAGGCTCCACAGAGCACCCCAGCATCACCGGGCTTCAACTCATACCACACATTTTGGCCACAGAACATGGACCAAAACACAAAAGGAGGTGGTGTATCCATATTCATCAAGGATACCTACACCTCCAGGTTAGTGGCGCAGCATGATACCTCTGAGATCATCCATGTGCAACTAACATCGGGCAAATCTGCAATGCAAATTGTGGCCTGCAACAGATCACCCTACATGACCCGGGACCACCAATCCACCTTACTGGAGACACTGGAAAACATGAAGATCCTACCGAATACCCTGATATTGGGCGATTTCAATTACCCTACCTTTAACTTGGAAAACTACTCAAGTACAAACTCCCAGGTCTAGTGCTTCCTGGAATTTATCATCTCCAGTGCCCTGGATCAGCTGGTAAATTCCCCTACCAGAGGTGAAAACATATTGGACCTGATCATCACCAACATGGGTGACAGGTGTTCCACACCGGAGGTCAACCCATCACTGTTTAGATCAGACCATAAACTAATCACTCTGGATGTCCACACCACATCACCACCCCCAACCAAGGAAACCAGTGAAAAACTTTTCTATAGCAAACTTCACCTTACTTAAGACAGAGGTGGTAAGTTTCACAGCCCCCACGCTAAAGGAAAACAGTGTCCAAGATGCAGGAACCTTTACAAATGCACTCTATGAGCACCTACAAGGATGCATGGATCGTGCCATCCCTAGCAAAACCAAGACTCACACCCCTAAGAGAAGGAAACCAGTCTGGTGGACCCCTGCCATAAATAGGCTATACAATAGAAGGAGGAAACTAGTTCAGAAAAAAAGCAAATCCCAAAAAGGAAAGACATCCCTGATCAGTATCAGTAAGAAACTAAGGTCCCTCATAAAATCATCCAAGGCTAACTTTGAAAGAAAAATAGCCAAGGATTTGAAAGATTACCACAAAGCCTTCTTTAGCTATGTCAAGAAGCTAAGCTGGCAACTCACAGATATGCTCTGAGCTAGTGCAAAATAGCACAAAATATACTGAACCTACTGATATTGTCAACATCCTGGCAGATAGATTCAGTGCAAACTTCACCCCCCTCTCACCTCCAAAAGGGCCCACTACAACATCGGAAAAGTGTAGTGTCCCAGAAATCACCGATGCACAGGTGAAAACAGCCCTTTCAAAAGCCAAAAGCACAGTGTCATTGGGGCCATACGGTGTCCCAGGCTGCATCTTGCATGAACTACAGAACGAACTAACCCCCCCCCCCACCTAAACACACTGTTCAACCTAAGCCTCTCCACAGGCTACGTTCCCATAGAATGGTGCACAGCAACGGTTATTCTGCTCCACAAAGGAGAGGCCACAACTGACCCTGGTAATCGCCTCATAAGTCTAACTAGCCTAGTCTGCAAAGCTATGGAGCACATTGTCATGGAATTCATTAACAAAGACAATGGGAACCTCCAAACACTTGGCCCAACCCAGTTCGCCTTTGTTAAGGGCAGATCATACCTACTAAACCTGGTTGACTTCTTCGAGACAGTCACCAAGGCCATAGAAGAGGGGAAGGTAGTTCACACAGCCTACCTTGACCTTACCAAGGCTTTTGACACCATTCCCCACTTGGGAATTATAGAACAACTCACCAGCCTGAACATAAGCCCCTATGTCATAAGATGGGTTGCCAACTGGCTTACAGACAGAATTCACACATTAAGAATAGTGGGCTCCAGGTCCAACTCTAAACCATTCACAAGTGTTGTCCCACAAGGCTTGGTCCTGGGACCCCTACTGTTCGGTGTATACTTTTCAGAAGTACAGGCAAGCACAGGAGGACTATGCCTAACCAAGTTTGTCGATGACTGCAAACTGGGAGCCATAACTGACTCTCTGGCTGACACAGACATTCTCCAAAAGGGCCTTACTGAGACGGACACCTGGTGTCAAAGTCATGGTCTCAAGCTAAATGCCAAAAAATGCATATTCATCCCATTTGGGAAAAACAAAACACCCATGAATTACCACATAGGTGGCAGCCCCCTTAATACAGAAGAGGTAATAAGAAATCTGGGAACCCAGGTAGATAGCAATCTCTCCTTTGACAATCATATTGCCAAAGTAGTTAGGAAATTCTTCTATGTAGCCCATCTAATTACTAAAGGGTTTGTATCTAAAAATAAAGAGGTTATAGTGCCCCTCTACTCGTCACTCATCAGACTCATCATAGAGTACAATGCCCCATTTGGGATGTACCTCACAAGACACTTTTAACAGCTAGAAAGACCACAAAAGTACCTCACCAAGAGGATTAATGGCCCAACTGGAAGAACTCCGGCTGTACTCAGTGGCATATCGCTTACTCAGAGGTGATCTCTGCCTGACTGACAAAGCCATGTCCAACTCAGAATTGATGGACATACTCCTCCTAAAGAAATCCAAGTCACTGCGAGCCACTCACTCTAGTGAGCTAAACCTCGCCACAACAATAAATCAAACATGCTGGAGGGATAGATTCCTGTCACAGAGACTCCCCATGCTTTGGAACAAAATTCCTAGGTACATTAGGCAGAGCCCCTCACTAACACTCTTCAAGAGAAACCTTGACGAGTGGATGGGTACCAGAAAATACACCCCTGGGATCACTTCATTGTCTCTTCTTGACAGAGGCTCAGTTAATTAATCAATGAGGCGGCGAAAGCTGACACCCTCTGGCTAGGCTTATAAATGTCCTCGGGCAGATAGCCTAGTACCTACTTATGAACCTATGAACCTATTTAGAATTACCCCAGAAAGACTACAAAAAAAAATAGTGGTGGAATGTATGAGATGAGTATCCCAGCAAGTAGTGTAAATGGCTTCCTCTGTCTTTTCTTCAGTTCCTTGTCTTCCATCTAAGTGTTCCCTTGAGGCTTTGTGGAACAATCAAAATACTCTAACTGCTGGTTTAAAAGAGAAAAGATAACTCCATTATATTCTGAGGAAGGAATAAAGGAGTTTTACGAAATCATGGCTGATTAACAGCGGTGGTGGTGCTGCGGTAGCATTGTCGCCTCACAATAAGACACTGTCCGGTTCGATTCTCAGCTAGAGCGTCTTCTGCGTGGAGACATGTGTGAATGGGCATACCTTTGTTGAAGGTAGTGCATCAGGCCTGGCAAGCCGGTACGTAAAAATCAACTGCCAATCATTAGTGGACCGGGAAAAGCCAAAAGACACAAACAAACAAAAAAACAAAATCATGGCTGATTACCTTTCCAGTCTTTCTACTGATGTTGAAGATGCTTCCTCTACCCCAACTTCTCCAGCAGAAGATTTCTTTTCCAGAAATGATTAATCTAATGAAAGAAGGTTACTACTCATCTACATGTAGAAGAACAGATAAATCATATAATTCCATTAAGTACAGACTTGGTAAAGTTCACATTTGCCCAGTACATGTTAGGCTGGAAATAGGACGATGAATCTGTGCTTAGATCCAAAAACGGGGCTTATTTCCCTTTATTGCTATGCCACCACACACTGACGATGATATTACACAGGTATGGCCAAAAGATGTGCACATCTATCATTCTAATAGTATGGGCTTTGTAAGGACACTGTGCTTTCAAGCTCATGTTAATATGTAGCAGGGATTATTCTAGACCAGATGCAAGATATTATTTTGATACACTACCTGACAGTGATACAAAATGTTTTTTTTTTAGCCTTAATAAGAATGGTCATACATTGACAGTACATAATGCAAAACACAACAATGATGCAATCAATGCCTCCATGAAGATAGATGTATCACTTTGGAATGTGATATTCCCTGAAGATTTCAATGCTATCCTCTTAGATGCTGCTTCAAAGGTGGAAACCCTGTCTGATGATGTCTTCCAGGAGAGAGAGAGAGAGGTACAAAAGAGATAGGATTGAGGTGGCAATCTTTTCATTAGAAGATATTGCATGAAAGGTAAGGGAGAAAGACCAGCAGAACCCTAAAAAGAAGGAAACCAACAAGGACAAGAACCAAAAATAATTTCCCAGGCAGGTTAGAGGAAGGGGGAATGCTAGTAAACACATACCTAATGAGGTCTCCTGAAATGTTGAGGGGAATGCTTAGGAAATAAAAAATAATAGAATAGGAGCAGAATGTCATAATGAATCAATAGGAATTCAGTTGGCTGATAAGTGAATGAATCAGAAAGACTAGAATCCTAGAGACAATACTAATCAGGAAAGAAGAGGTCTGCAGTGTGGAGGTGAAAGCATTCATAAACTATTACTATTTCTCTGTATAGTTTATAACAGAAAGAGAGCATTAAACTAATTGTATGGGGCTGCATGGGGGCATTTCAAAATGACAGAAAAGAGTGAAAAGGGAGCTAAAGAGCTGTAGATGAAATAAAGGGACAGATACCCTATGGAATGGGTCAGGGGTGAGGTGATTAGAGCTGGGATGAAGGACTGACAAAAAGACAAAAGGGCAAGAAGAGGAGAGGGTCACTTATCTAAGGAAGTGAGATTAGTTATTAGGGTGAAAAGGGAAAAGCATATAGATGGCAGAAAGCAGGAAGCAAAACATGAATGGGTTAATGGGATCAGGAAAGGGAATAAAGACTACTTTGGTTATATCGCAAAGAGAGCAGGAGCAGGAAAGGTGGTACACATTTACCATGCTAAATAATGGCAAGAAACAGGTCACAGGAAATAAAGAGAAAGCTGAATTAATACTTCACCTCTGTATTCAACGAGGGAAAGAATGGGAAGAAGGTGCTATGCTGGAAAGAAGCAAGTGCATGACTGCGATGACAATGGACAGATCGTATTAACATAGAGGAGGAGATGAGAAAAATAGCAGCTCTAGATGACAACAAAGTCAGAGATCCAATGGGCTACTGCCATGATACTTAAAGTCTTGGGAAGAATGTCTCCTGACAGAGATCTTTGACAGATTACAGTTCTCAGCAGAAGTACAGCAGAACTTAAAATGACAACAATAGTTGTCCTCTGAAGGTGGCACAGGGTAGAGAATAGAAAGACCCCCAGAGAACTACAGATTAATCAGCCTGACATCAGTGGCTGCAAAAAAAACATAGAAATAATCCTGAAAGGACCTTGTTTGCTCCACTAGAAGACAACAGCCTCCAGGGCATAATTAATATATCCTTGTTCAGAAGAAACTGCTGGCTAAACTTGATTTATGACTGGGTGATGTGGAAAATGGGAAAGGGAGTGCTGGAGAACATGGTTTACACAGCAAAAATTTCAACTTTTAGCCTTCACCAGTGGTGTAGAAGGAAAAAAGCCCTGACTATGTCCCAGGCAGCACAAGTCTGATTAGTGGTTTAGGGTTTGATGGTATATGGAGGTAGAAATGATAGGCATGCCACTCTTGGAGGGGAGGGAGCATACTGGATGGTCCTTCTATGAGCTGTGATGTGAACATCAGGCTGAGGAACAGAAGAGAAACATACATGTGTGGCCACTGTACAGACAGGGCAGAGAATGCCCACATACCGCTCCTCACTACCTGACCAGTCGACATATATTTCAACATTCAGAGAAGACACTCAGGGCTAATAACAAAATCTCAAACCCCTCAGGATGATGGCACCATTCCCAGTAGCTTGACCTTCACTTCAAGGTAAAACAGAAGACAAACCAGGTAAGCCAGTGCCCTCAACTTTGAGAAACAATTGAGCCAACTGAGCAGCAGGAGGGAGGCTTTATGGTGTGAGGGGTGCTAGACCAAAAATAATTCTGCTTGTTCACACATAGATAACTGCTAGTTAAACTGCAAAGTATGGGGGGGGGGTCATAAAATGAAAGAATGGATAGTTGTTGGGCTAAAGGAAAGAACAGTGTAGGTGATGAAAACAATGCTGTGAGACGCAAGGGACATGACCACTGGACTCTTGTAGGGATCTATTCAGTCCATTATGTTTTCAGTTTGCTCATCACAAACATATATGAAGGAATAGAAAGCAAGATAAACCTTGTTGCAGATACTGACATTGAGGGTGTAAGCCTTAAGAAGGTCTACAAAAGGCTGACCAGGTGGGCACAGATGTATCAGCTGAGTTTAAATACAGACAATATAAAGTACTGCCCTTAGGCCACAACAATGGTGGCACTAGGAACCATTTAGGAGAGTAGAATTAAGTGCACTGGAACAGAAAGAGATGTCAGGAAGGATTATTAGACCAAGACTGGAGCACCAGGAACTATATGAGAGGTCAGTATCTGCAACAAGTACAGAAATGGTGTGTATCCTTAGGGATGAGGTTCTCAGAACCAAGGAAGAAATGCTTCTGCTATATACAACTTCAAATATTGCATGCTGTTTGGAGGTGCTGTTAGAGTACCAGGGGGTCCAAAGAATGGTAATTAGGAGATTGAGTAGTACCAAGGGTGAAAGGTACAGATGGAGACAGAAAGAACTGGAACTGTTTCCCTGAAGACTGGGGGGGATAGAGGGGAAATGATATCCATCCATCTGTCCACAAGCCCTTTCCCCCATTTTTGCATTGGATTGGGGGTCACTTCTACAGTAATATTCTGTTTGCACCACTAAGTGGGAAAATTATACGAAATCATAAAATAACATCAGTAATATGCTAAGAATTAACCCCAATACAGAAGAAAGAAGGACAAACCACAGGCAGCAGATAGAAAGGACAAACTGCCCTCTATATCTGAGAAATTTGTTTACAAAAAGGGTGGCAGGTTACTAAGACATTCGGCTGGAAAGGGTGGTGAAGTATCACAGACACATGCAAGGGGGCATGGAACAGATGAAAGGGAGGTGAGGGGGCCTGGGATGAAGAAAGGAACTAACACTGCGAAGTGACGCAGTGGAATTAACCTTATTTCCTTCAACATATTTCAGACCAAAATATCATTTCATCATTGCTACCCTAGAGTTAGGACCATACCCAAATTCACCAATGCATAAAAAATGTACTGGTGCAAACTGAAGAATTTTTGCAATAAAAGAAGTCTTAAAGAGATATCAGAAACAAATTAGCAAAACTGATAAATGACTCCCTTGGTGTATAAAAAATAAAACTGGATGAAAGAACATACAGTTATCCAATTGTGTGAACTGACTACTGATTTTTAATTAAATACATTTGCAAACACTTTTGTCCATTCCTCGAACTTGATCAGAGATAGAAACATACAGTTTCTGTAGTTTTAAAAATCTAATTTACATAATAAATCATTTCTTACAGTAATTAACCATCAATGGTATTCAAGAGAGACAGTTATGAAAAAAAAAACAGTCAGAAAAAACTCCTCCAGAGCTTGAGCCAATGAGAAATAATGGTACTACTATGAAACGCCAACTTCCAGAAAGTCGACATTTCAAAAAATGGGGGAAAATGTCCAAAAACCAAGAGGGTGAAAAATTCCTTTTTTCTGCAAGCCCCCTCCCCCCGCACCCATCCTGCAAATGTATATATTCCAGCTCCACAGTCGCACCAACTCAAAGAAGGGGGAAATAGTCTTCAAAAGTGAATTGTTGCTGTGACAGAATTAGTGATTGCACCAGCAATGATTTCTTATAGGAAAAAGCATTTGATGTTACGTCATTCATATTTTTTTTTTTACTGACACTTGATTAGTTTCTCCAGAAGCATGTGTAGAAAAGCTGAGAAATTGACCAGTTATCAATAGTATTCTAATCAGAGACGATGGAGCAGCCAATCAAGAAAAAACAATTCAGAACTGACCAGTTCACTGTATCCCTGAAAAAAAACTTTTATGTCAAAAGCAGTCCAGTCAACTCTCAGTATATTTTCTTAAAAATGGCTAAACAATTCATGTATTCAATGTGCAAGTAACTAAAATGCTTCAGCTACAAAATCAAATCAATCATTTATGACTGTGCTACTCACTGAAGGTAACATTTTTCAGATCTCGTATTCCTGACTTAAGCCAATGCCTCTAATAAAGAACAGTCTACACTTTTGAAAGTTGTGCTGCTGGTGGTTACCTCTACATCAGTGATACTGGTAAAAGAGACAGCATCTGTATTATTGCTGTGCTATAGTCCAGTGGCATATGTAGTGTTCTGCTAACATTTTGACTTGACGTCTCCCAATGAAGAGTGTCAGAGAACTCGTATGACAGGAGTGAAAACTATGGTACTCCTTAATGGAAGTGGGTGATACCGCAACAAAATTTAGACCCAAGGCAAACCTACTGATGAAATATACATAGCACTGTTTTAAAAGTTGTGTTAGTGACTTTTAGGAGCTATTATTACTTTGACACATTTTGACATACTGGAATGTTGCAAAGCAGAATGTAAATATCTATATGAAAGGTGTGCTACTTCGGGATGATAGTATAGACGATCAGTATACTATTCTGATGACATCATGGATGATCACTATACTATTTTGATGTTAGCATGGACAATCACCATATTATCCTGATGACGGCATGGATGATCACTATACTATTCTGATGATAGCACAGACGATCACTATAATATTCTGATAATAGCACGGATGATCACTGTAATATTCTGATGATAGCATGGGCGAACATTATAATATTCTGATGGTTGCACGGAAAATCACTTTATTATTCTGATGATAGCACGGATGATTACTATAATATTCTGATGACATCACGGATGATCAGTATACTATTCTAATGATAGCATGGATGATCACTATACTATTCTGATGACAGCATGGACAATCACTGTAATATTCTGATGATAGCATGGATGATCACTATACTATTCGGATGACATCATGGATAATCACTATACTATTCTGATGATATGAACAATCACTATACTATTCTGATGACATCATGGATGATCACTATAATATTCTGATGACAGCATGGATGATCACTATACTATTCTGATGACAGCATGGATGATCACTATACTATTCTGATGACAGCATGGACAATCACTATAATATTCTGATGATAGCATGGATGATCACTATAATATTCTGATGACAGCATGGATGATCACTATACTATTCTGATGACAGCATTGGCAATCACTATAATATTTGGATGATAGCATGAATGATCACTATACTATTCTGATGACATCATGGGCAATCACTATACTATTCTGATGATATGAACTATCACTATACTACTCTGATGATAGCATGAACGATCACTATACTATTTTGATGACATCATGGATGATCGCTATAATATTCTGATGACAGCATGGATGTTCACTATACTATTCTGATGACAGCATGGATGATTACTATACTATTCTGATGACAGCATGGACAATCACTATAATATTCTGATAATAGCACGGATGATCACTATAATATTCTGATGATAGCATGGACGAACACTATAATATTCTGATTGTAGTACATAAGATCACTATATTATTCTGATGATAGCATGGATGATTAATATACTATTCTGATGACATCATGGATGATCACTATACTACTCTGATGATAGCATGGATTATCACTATACTATTCTGATGACAGCATGGACAATCACTATAATATTCTGATAATAGCATGGATGATCACTATACTATTCTGATGACATCATGGATAATTACTATACTATTCTGATGATATGAATGATCACTATACTATTCTGATGATAGCATGAACGTTCACTATACTATTCTGATAACATCATGGATGATCACTATAATATTCTGATGACAGCATGGATGATCACTATAATATTCTGATGATAGCATGGATGATCACTATAATATTCTGATGACAGCATGGATGATCACTATACTATTCTGATGACAGTATTGGCAATCACTATAATATTTGGATGATAGCATGGATGATCACTATACTATTCTGATGACATCATGGACAATCACTATACTATTCTGATGATATGAACTATCACTATACTACTCTGATGATAGCATGAACGATCACAATACTATTTTGATGACATCATGGATGATCACTATAATATTCATGGATGATCACTATACTATTCTGATGACAGCATGGATGATTACTATACTATTCTGATGACAGCATGGACAATCACTATAATATTCTGATAATAGCACGGATGATCACTATAATATTCTGATGATAGCATGGACGAACACTATAATATTCTGATGGTAGCACGGAAAATCCCTATATTATTCTGATGATAGCATGGATGATTACTATACTATTCTGATGACATCACGGATGATCACTATACTATTCTGATGATAGCATGGATGATCACTATGCTATTCTGATGACAGCATGGATAATCACTATAATATTCTGATGATAGCATGGATGATCACTATACTATTATGATGACATCATGGATAATCACTATACTATTCTGATGATATGAACGATCGCTATACTATTCTGATGATAGCATGAAAGTTCACTATACTATTCTGATGACATCATGGATGATCACTATAATATTCTGATGACAGCATGGATGATCACTATACTATTCTGATGACAGTATTGGCAATCACTATAATATTCAGATGGTAGCATGGATGATCACTATACTATTCTGATTACAGCAGGGATGATCACTATAATATTCTCATGATAGCATGGATGATTACTATACTATTCTGATGACAGCATGGATGATCACTATAATATTCTGATGATAACATGGATGATTGCTATACTGTTCTGATCTCTGGCACTGGCACTGATCAGTGGCTGAGAAGGTACATAGCAGGTATGTACTACCGTGATGATAGAATGTGGTGCTTTAACACCATTCTAACCAATGGCAATGCCAGTGTGATGAGGTAACAGAATACTATTCTAGCGGATACATTATTCCTTGATAGGAGTAAATGATGTTTTGTCACAATTCAGAAGAGTGGCGGAGTATCTATCAACAAATTTGTTGTTGCTGGTAGATTCATGTCATGCTCTGCCATCAGTCTTATCTAAGAAATGTCATTAATGAAAAAGCAGATTACTCACTGAAAATTGTAGTACTCTCTTCTGGCAGCATGGAGTGCTCAATCACCAATCCTACAAGAGCCCTATCAGATGTTAAACCAAGGCCTCATCTACCTGAGCCAGTGATAGCTCACGTTGATGTAAAAGTTCCCATGACACTTAATGAAAAAATATTTCCTCGATGCTGTGGCCAAATTTCCTCTAGTCAGTATGATTACAACCATAGGTCTCCCTCAAAAGAGGGTACTAGCCTAGTGAGATTAATGTGGTCAACAAAGAATAAATAAATAAATAAAAATTAATAAAAGCTTAATTTTGTTATGCAGTATATTAATATTTCAGCATCATTCTAAGTGGTATTACTTTTATAATTTGTCATGTCCAAGGATGTGCTTATGGAGCCGTCACACTGATTCTTTTTCAGTCTATCCCCTTTTTTGTTCCACAATGCACTTTGCAGCCCATAATTTAACACCATCTAGAAAGCTCCATCTCACAACTGTGAGATCTAAAAGAGCAGGTCTCTAGTATCTGAAAAATAAACTATGATCCCAACAAAAAACAGCCTTCTAACTATAATTCCTTGTAACTTCATTCACCATCCACAAGTTTGTATTGCTAAATTGACAGGTCAGCTCTCATTCCTGTAGCTGAACGGACACAGGCTAGGCTCCAGGTTAAAAACTTTAATCTTTCATATAGCACAAGCGCTTTCACATTTGCTTCTTCAGGTGCATCAGTTAAACTAAAACAAGTCAGTCCTTTAAAATACTACTGACATCATCACATGACCATCAAGCATCACATGACCTAATACTAAATCACAAATAATAAATAATCAAAATCTTTCAAAAGTGTATGTTTAAAAACTGTACAAATAATTTCACCTATGCAGGGGCCTGGATTTTAACTTTGGTCTCAATGGTGAATCCCTCACATTCAGCCATGAGGCTCTGAAAGTTTGATTCCCGATGATATTATCAAAAATATGAGGAGGGTGCATACTATCTCTGTTTAACAGATGGTTGACTTGACAATCTTTCCTGTACATCCGTGTGTAGATATACCCTCCTTCCTCTACATTAACTTGAACATCCAAGAAATGTATTTGCTCATAAGAGGTGGTGGAAGTAAACCTCATAATATTATCAGGAATCAGGCTTTTAGAGCCACACGGTTGAATGTGAGGGACACTGATTTCCATCAATAGTTAACAACCACAAAGAAGGAGCTCTTGGATAGGGGTTATAGTGAAACTGATATACAGAAACAGGCTCATGAGGTTGTTAGACTGAGATATACCAAAGCTAGACCCTATTATTCTGAGAAGTGGTCGGATTATAAGGTTGGATTATAATGGAGCTAGGGGTGTTACATCTAAGTTAAAAATGCGCCTATGCTATTCCAGTGATGTTAGATCATATATGAGCATTATAAGTAAATACTGGGGGATACTCACCACAGATAAGTGGGTCTCAAAATGGATAGATAGTGAACCTAAGTTTCTGTTTAGAAATCAGAAATCCCTGAGAAGACGCTTGTGTACACCTAGAGAAAGGAATGGGTGAAATGGCTACTAAGCCGTGTGGCAAATGTCTGTATTGTAGTTATATAGATATGAGAAAAGAATTTCAGCATATAGATCAGAATCGACAGTACAGATTCAAAATACAGGCTACATGTGACTCACAACATATAGTGCATTTGGCACAGTGTGTAGTGTGTAAGAAATTTTATATTGGGAAAACGGACCGTACTTCTAAAGAGAGGATTATAAAACATTTTTATCATATTGGCAAACAAAGTAAATGTAATGCTTTAGCCAAACATGTTATGAATACAAGTTTCCAGAATAAGTTCAACTTTATGGTTATAGCTAAAAGTTTTGAAAGTTTGAGGGGAGGGGATATACGTAATAAAATAGAAGCGTTGGAAGCTAGATGGATTGTTATGTTTAGAGCTGACATGGGACACGGTCTCAATGAACAGATACCATTGAGACCTAAGTTAAAATCCAGGCTCCTGTGTAGGTGAAATTATTTGTACAGTTTTTAAACATACACTTTTGAAGATTTTGATTATTTATTATTCATTGAATATATAATATTGTTGTTGTTATTATTATATAGTTTTTAATATGTAGATCTGTGATTTAGTATTAGGTCATGTGATGCTTGATGGTCATGTGATGATGTCAGTAGCATTTTAAATGAATGACTTGTTTTAGTTTAACTGATGCACCTGAAGAAGCAAATGTGGAAGCGCTTGTGCTATATGAAAGATTAAAGTTTTTAACCTGGAGCCTAGCCTGTGTCCATTTTTTGTTTTTGGATATTTTGTTGCAGTATTACTGTGGACACAATGACCTGCTAACAAGTGGTTTATTTTTCTGTTGGTTTTTACTATTTGTTGCATCACTTGTGTCTGCAGGGATATGGCTGAAAGTGAAGACTTAGTTGAATTGGATTATATTCCCTCTCCAGAGCATGGAGCCTTGAAGACTAAGGTAGACACTTTTATGAACATTTTTGCTAAGAAAACAAATCCTTTATTGTCTGCAGTTCCTGAGGACGTAAGAGAGGAAAATTCTACTGTGGATATTATTTTATTCAAGAGCCAGTTGCTTAATTTGGAAAGGGAACTTTTTAAATTGAAACAGAACCAATATCAGCCCTATCACCTTGAAATATGCATGAAAGAAGGCATCATAACTTATGGACTGCATATACTCAAGATGCCTTCTCATGTTCCTAATGATCCTACATTTCTTAGTGAGTGGCAAAAATTCAACATAAATGCAAGCATGGGATATCTGAAGTTGTTGATAACTGCTGCTGATAATGAAGTTAAAACTGTTTGTTCTATGATTAGCACCATTTATAATGAGCTGTTAAACCAGTATGGGGTTGCTATGGTAGATTAGATAGACATATGCCTGAGGTTGTGGATTCAGTTATGGCATATGAAAGAAAACTGCTAAAAATTAAACTTAGCAAGTTAGAGAGAGATAGAACTGATTTCCGGCATGGCCATGTATTTACTTGGCCAAGAACGCAGGACACTATTGTTAATCCAATGTCTGGTAGAGGAACAGATAATTTGCCTAATCCTGCCTCTTTGACCTGAGTATCCAATCAGAGTACTGTTTCTAGGGTGAATGCAATGTTACCGAAAGACGCTACTCCTTTTCAAGAATCCGTCATGAAGGATTTGGGGGCCAGTAGAAAAACTGTGCCCAAGTCATGGCCCAAGTCCATAATGCACCAGAAGGAATAACAACGTTTAGCCCTGTAGAGAAGCAAGATTTGGTCAACACTACAAATGAAGATTTTTTAGTCAACAAGGGCATACAGTCATTGAGATTTCCTTTGCCCATAAAGGAACAGAAGCTGCCTGCATTAAGACAACAAAACAGAGGCCGCAGCAGGAGCAGAAACAAGAGTAAATACGAGGGGAGAAATGAGAGCTCATACATTATAAAGAAAGCTTTTCTGAATCAAAAAACACTTAGTATGGAATTTATCAATCTATACATTATCGGAGGATGAACTTAGCTTATTAGAAAAAGGACTGTAATTCATACCCATTGGTAGGTCAGACTATGCAGATGTTATTTTTGACATTAAGATTTTTACCCACAATTTAATTTTAAAAATGCAATTTAAAGATTCTGACACCATACAAATGCATGGTATGAATGTTTGTAAAAAACCCTGCATGTATAGGACAGTTATTAGCCAGTTATTGAATGCTTTTGAAAGAATGTGTATTGAGGATGTACACAAATTGATTGATAACAACAGATGGAAGCAGTATAAAGGGCTAAAATCTTATAATTCAACTAAATGAACATGAAGCCTTGATTAGACTGAAGAACAATGAAGGGCTAGTAATTAGGCCTGCCGACAAGAGAGGCCCTTTTGTTATTATTTATGGATAAGACTAAGTATGATTCAGTTATGTTGAATATGTTGAATGATGATGCATTCTATATGAAATTATCTCACAAGAGGGCTAAACGGTTTATAGCTAAAGTACATGGATTGTTAAAAGATATGTTTTCTAAGGGCATTATAGATAATAATCAACTATATTATTTTATGGTTATATCCCCTACCATACCTATCATTCAAGATTTGCCTAAATTACATAAAAACACCACTGATCAACCTATGAGGTCGATAGTGTCCAGAAGAAACTGGTGCACTGAGCCAGCATCCATTTACATTGAAAAGTGTTTAAGGCCACTATTAAACAGTAGGGAGCATGTATTAAGAGATACAGAACATGTTTTGAGAGATCTTTACACTTTTAGTGTTAACAACTGCAATAGACATTTTTTGATGATACGCTTGACATAGTTTTTCTCTTTATGGTTATACCTAATATAGTAGGAATAGAGAGCATTACTAAGTTTATGGAAATGTATTCAGATTTTTTGGAGGGTAAGATCTTATCAATTAGGAATTTATTTACTATTGTTCTGGATAATAGTGTGTTTCTGTTTGGTGATGACCTGTACCGGCAGTGTAATGGCGCAGTTATTAGCACATCTTATGCCAATAGCTCAGCCAATGCTGTTATGGCAGTATGGGAACAGGAATTTCTATTAAATGGTCCATATCAGGCTAATATACTTTTTTTCCATAGATTCGTGGATGACCTCTTAATTTTATATGAGGGTGCAGAAGAGAAATTTCTGGAATTTCAGAATGTCAGTTATATTGATAGAACTACCACATTTTTGAGGTTTACTTCTACCACCTCTTATGAGCAAATACATTTCTTGAATGTTCAAGTTAATGTAGAGGAAGGAGGGTATATCTACACATGGATGTGCAGATAAGGTTGTCATGTCAACCATCTGTTAAACAGAGCTAGTATGCATCCTGCACATATTTTTGATAATGTCATCAGGAATCAGGCTTTTACTATGTAAGAAATTTTATATTGGAAAAATGATCTGCACTCTTAAAGAGAGGATTAGAGAACATGTTTATCATATTGGCAAACAAAGTAAATGTAATGCTTTAGCCAAACATATTATGAATACGAGTTTCCAGCATAAGTTAAACTTTATGGTTATAGCTAAAAGTTTGGAAAGTTTGAGGGGGGGATGTACATAATAAAACAGAAGAGTTGGAAGCTAGATGGATTGTTATGTTTAGAGCTGACATGGGACACGGTCTCAATGAACAGATACCAAAGAAGTTATGAAAGAGAGATTTATGAACAAGGAGACCAAAGCAGGAAGATATATAATAGAATGTCAGATACGCTTGATGTATTTGAGGGAGAGTATGATTATGGAAAGGATAGTGGAGTAGATGAAAGGATCCCTTTAGAGCAGGTCCCCCTGAGAAGATCAGAGAGAATAAAAAAACAGGCATTTGAACTTCCATCAGTACTACAGGGGGACAATTTAGACAAATCAGAGAACTTATGCTGTGAGGTAGAAGTGATGAATGTAAAAATCAGGACAACATAAGTAAAATAGGAGATAGTGTATATGAGTGGAAACATTTTAAGATTCTTTTAATTATAGTAATATACAAGTTAATAACGTTTTAATTATTTTGAAAGGTTTTAAATTTGTGCCTAGCAGAAAGACTGATATAAATAAGCTTATTATAGATTTAAAATGATTTACTAGAAAGAAAAATGTAGAATTTATGATGTCTAAGGATATTAAAGATAAACCAATATTTTGTAATTTTTCCACTTTAAGGAGAAAAAACATATACAACCCCCAACGTCATCCTCAACTAAAAAGTTTTGAAATGCTGGTTGAGAAAGAGCTAAGGAAAAATTTAAAAAATAATAAAGTTAGGCCAAACTTGACAAAAGAAGAAATTGAGGTATTAAATTTTATTAAAAATAATGAGAATATTAAAGTGTTAAGTCCAGATAAAGGGGGTGGGACCATCATTATGGATATTATATATATAGCTAAGATGATAGAAATTTTGGAAGATACTGAAAAGTATATGAGAGTATCTAAAAATGAAATAGTTATAGCTCATAAAAAGATTGATTGTGTCCTACATGATATGCTTTTAGAAGGGATGATTAATGCGGAAACATTTAATTTTTTTAAAAACAGAGAAACTGATTATTCTTTTCATATTTGGAACCCCCAAAGTGCATAAAATATTGATGATCCACCTATGAGACCCATAGTAGCCACCAATGGGTCCAAAACCCACCCCTTAGCAATTTATATAGATAAAAAATTGAAAGATCTGGGAGTGGGTCATACTTGATATTTAAAGGACTCATGGGATTTTCTAAGGAAAATTAATGAAGAGCTATTTAATGAAAATACCATTTATGCTAACATAGATATTGTGGACCTTTTTACGAGTCTACCACATGGAATAGGTTTAAAATAGTTTGAGGAAGCCATAGGGGAAACAGGCATGGTGAACCCAGATGAGTATACATTTCTTATTGAATGTATGGACTTAGTGCTTAATAATAACTTTGTTGCTTTTGAGGGCGAAATTTTATAAGCAAATTAGTGATGGAGCTATGGGGGCCAGTTGTACCCGCATTTATGCTAATATTAATCTCCAAGTATGGGAGAATAATTATATTTTTAACTCCCCTTATATAAGGTATTGGAGCTTTTACAAAATATTTTTAGATGACATATGTATCTTTTGGAAAGGAACAAAGGACATGTTTATGGAATTTATTAATTATATACAGCAATCTACAAGTTTTTTAAAGTTTACGTATAAAATAAGCACTGTGAAAATAGATTATTTGGATACAACCATACATAAAATATTTAATAAATGCAAGTTTAAGTCTACAGTTTATAGAAAAGAAACTTTCTCAAAGTCATACTTATATTACACCAGTGCCCATCCCTATAGACAGAAGCAAAATATTATAAAAGGTCGACTAATTAGAGCATCTACAATGACATCCGAGGATGATGATTGTCTTCCACAGTGTAATATTATTAAAAAGATGTTTATGGAAAGAAGATATCCAGAAAAGTTTATAGAAGAGGTTATTAGAGAGGTTAAGGAAGGCAGAAAAGAAAGGTATCACGCTACACTGGGAATTAAAGTAAAGCCCTCCAATGCAGAATCTAAAGAGACTAATTTAGTGAGGGATAGTGATGAAGTAAATACTAACATAAACACCGAAGGGTATAGTGATGCTTTTGTCCTGAATTATAATAAGAATGCTGCTATGGTAAAAGAAAAGATGGTTAAATATTTGGATTTCTTTAGAAGTTTTACTGATGAATCAAATTTATTTAGAGAAGCTGTTAAATTTACTTATGAGAAGGATATGAATTTAAAACAAATATATGATTAAAAAATTAGTTTAAACAATATGAAAATGTAATGAAAAAGAAAGGCTGCTATAAATGTGGAAGATGCTCACAATGTGCATAAATAAGCAATACTGACTGTGTTTATATTCCCAGCAGAGATGTGATGATCAAAGCTAAAGAATATAGTAACTGTGACAGTATAGGTTTAGTTTGCTTTACTACGTGTGAATTTTGTCAAGAATTCTATGTGGGAAAAACCTGAAAGGGGCTTAAAAAGCATATTTATGAACATCCCTACAGTATAAAAACTAAAAATTTGAATCATTCTTTATATAAGCATACCCTTGTATGTAAACAAACAAAATTTACATTTTTGTTCTGGAGACTATAGCAATGAACATTTGGGGAGGCCTTGGGAGGAAATAATTGAATATAGACGGACTTACTGGCAGGTAGTCTTGCAAGTAAATGAGACTCCTGGGTTGAATGAGAGTATAACCTTGGTGCCTGTTCTAAAGTTAAAATTAGCTAGGCTATAATTAGAGTGATATTCCAGACATATAAAAATAAGATAATTATTAATATCACAACAATATAATACCGCGGTGGTACAGTGGTAGCACTGTTACCTCACAGCAAGAGGTTCTCCCGTTTGATTCTCGGCTGGGCTTGGGAGTGCCTGCTGTGTGGATTCTGCATGTCTTCCCCGCGGTTGGGTAGCATTCGAAAGACATGCGTGCATAAATGGGCGTGCCTTCGTTGAAGATTGGGCGTCGAGCTGGCACCTCGGCGTTTCGTAAAAATCTACTGGCAATCATTAGCGGACCAGAGTTCCACTGTGGCGACAAACAACAACAACAACATTAACATCACAACAATATAGTAGGGCTATTATATATTTTATAAAGTAATAAGTCTTTTAAGTTTTAATTTAAGATTTTTGAAGTAGAACCTGTATATTTTCCGAGATTTTTAAGGGATTTTATAGAAAGAGTAAAGCTGTTTTCGCCCCTATGTGTTTTTGTAGGCTCAGGGCCAAGAATGTCTTAAAAGATTTTAATTTTAGTAAAATAGGTTTTCTGTATTCGCATAAACTATTCTCTGTTATTAATTTGCTTGTTTGTGGTTTATGTTTTTGCTTGTTTGATGACGCTCAGCACATTCCCTTGATTTGTTTGTTACTTTTGAGAAAGTTTAAGTATGTATAAATCCACTAAAAGTTGTCAATTAGTGTTAAGCAAGTGTTTAAAGAAATAACAGATTTGTTGCTTGATCTAAAAATGTAAATGATTGTAATGTTTATAAAAATTGGTAAACCTTTTAATAGTATAGACCTTAGTTTTATACAGGAGGTGTATCTTATTGTATATTAGATATTGCTGTGTCACAGTTGAACTAGGTGCTTTTAATAAATTAAGTCTCAGCAAGTTTAATTAATTTTTATAGGGGAGGGTATTTAAGTGGATGAGTATTGTCATTGTGTTAATGGTCTGAAGAAGTCCCAGTGTTATAGGGATGAAAAATGCGGTGAGGAAGTTAATGCATTTTATGTTGGATTTTATACGCGGTGTTCTTGAATAAAGTACATGGATGTTTTGTTGATTTTAGTGTCTGCTGTTTATTACTAGCCCCTACTGTGTTTGAATTGTGGTTTTAGTTGGCATTTGCTCTTGGCACAATGTTTCCAGATAGTGTATGCTTTATTGGTTACACGACTTGTTCAGAGTCCCACAGCAGTCAAATAGAGATCGAGGGATTCAAACCCTAGTTATATTCTCAGCTTATTAGCAGTATCTTAAAATATAAAAGGATATCCTTTTGTAGTTAATATGTTCATTTGTATACCTTAACAATATGATGTAAACACAATATTCTACATATATAAATATATGCTTTTGCATGTGTTGCTAATTCTGACTTTAATGTCTTTCGTGCAGCAAAGTCATGACTGAAAACTGACCATCCAGTTCAACCATATAAAAATAAATAAATAAATGCATAAACTTAAAGCTCACATCTTTAACTTTCTCATAGTATATCAGGAGCTGCTATAATTTTCTCGTAGTATATCAGGAGCTGGGATCCTACTGTGACTCAGAACACAGCACTTATCTTTTGCCATGCTTAAATCTCAAGAGTGGTGATTCAGCATCAGCTGTTCAGCTTAGGTAATTTTATAGGTGCAATGAGTGCTTGAAACAGCACAGGATAAATGTCTTCCCAGGGCTATATAACCTGCAAGTCCTGACGATCTTCTTTCGTCATTCAGACATTGTTGCCCTCATTCCTACCTCCTCATACCTAATAGACTCCTTCTGCACTTGTTTTTAGTCATTTTTAATTTAATTGCATTTTTTAAACTGTTTGGTCTAACATTGCTACATACTCATGTGTGCTAGCTTGCACTGCATTTGAATTGTTTTTACTGCTGTTTTAGCTACTTTTCTGTATAAAAAAAAAAATCTAAGCCTGTTTCCTACCTTTCCTGTAACTAGTGTAGTCCAGATTCAGATTTGCTGTATCCAGGACTTTATGTAAGCTTCTGAGCCCCCCAGGCTTTCTGTGTTGGAGAGAAGCCTTTTAGCTTATCAGTGGGAGTGGTAAGCACTAGGTAACCTATCTCCCACATAAGGAGTGGTTCTGGCCCAGAAATTGTAGTTATTGGCCGTTTGGGCAGTTTTTCGATCTCTCTCAACTTTCTGATTTAAAAGCCCGCATTTGCACTTGTTTCCCCCTTTCCTGTAACTAGTTTAGTCCAGATACAGATTCTTAGTTTTAGCCCTTGAATTTGCTTAATCGTGATCAGCACTTGTTCAGAACTTGTTGTAAGCACTAAATAAGCTACTAATTACTACAGCACTCAAACTTCCTCATTACCTAGAGAAAAACAGTTTTGGTACTTACTTTCCTCACTTGCTTAGAGAAAAACAGCTCTTGTACTCACTTTCCTCACTATCTACAGGAAAATAGTATTTTATTCAAGCATGTCCAAGGGTCAGCTCCCAGTGTTCTCGCCTGTCTATCTGATGAATCTGGGCATCTTGGGGCAATGTAGAAATTGCCTCATGTACACAGACAACCCTCTCCTCCTACCACCCAACACTACAACCTGTGAGAGATGCACTTATCTAGCCAAACTGGAGGTAAAGCTCTCTCCAACCAAGACTGAACTTGACAGTCAAGAGGAGTAGGTAAGCACTTGCATCACACTACACTCATCACATAGTCTCACTAAATCTACACCACCAAAATCCACACATAAAAACACAAAAACATTTGTGGAGGCTCTCAATAATAATCTGCTCAAGCAACAGAGACCTCCAAAGCAGAAATGCAAGCAACCTCTGCCCCCACAACACAACCCAAATGACACATAGCCCACAGACTCAGTGTGCCACTCAACCACAGCCAGTAAGGCAAAACAACATACCCAACACACTAGTCATAGGTGACTCTATAGTCAGGCACACTGATGTCCCACTCACCAGACTAAACAAGGAGAAGGTTACTGTCAGCTGCCTGTCGGGTGCCAGGATCCGCCACATAATGCATGCACTCAGGTCACTCCACAACAAGTACAAATATGACTCTGTCATTGTCCATGTTGGTGTGAATGACCTGAGACATACTTCCCTGGACTACATGAAAAGAGACATGGAAGAGCTCTCTGATCTTGTAACCCAGGCACGTATGACCCTAGCCCTGAGTAGCATTCTGCAATCACCCAGAATGATACTGCAGTACAAGGACAAAATGATTGACTTCAACAATTGGCTAAGCTTCTGGTGTCATTCTAAAGGGATCCAGTATCTGTCTGCCTGGGATGACATGGTCGACAAACCACAATGCTTTGCCAGAGATGGCCTGCACCTGTCACCCCTGGGATTCCGGATACTGGCTAAGGTTCTTGCCACCCCTATAGTGCCTTTTTTAGGCAAGGTTCAAATGACAAATTCACCACCATAACAGGAACAGGCAAGCAAAAACTGAGGGTGATGCTACTAAATGCTAGAAGTCTAAATCTCAAAATGCACTCACTTGAGGCACTCCTTAAAATGGAGAACATCGATATCTGTGCAGTGACTGAGACCTGGTTCAAAGCTCCAGAGAACACCCCTGCACTACCAGGCTATAACACATACCACACTTTTCGGCCATGTAACCTGGACCGGAACACCAAAGGCAGAGGTGTGTGCATATTCATTAAGGATATCCACACCTCCAGGGTAGTTGCTCAGCATAATGCATCCGAGGTTATCCAAGTGCAACTAACTCTGGGCAAAACTGCAATCCAAATTGTAGCTTGCTACAGATCCCCTGCCATGCCCCAGGATTCCCACTCCTCTTTTCTTGATGTACTGGAAAATATTAGGGTTCAACCATACACCCTAATAATGGGCGATTTCAACTACCCCATCATTAACTGGGAAAACTACTCATGTACCAACTCCTTCGCTCAACGTTTTCTGGAATTCATAAACTCCAATGCCCTGGATCTACTTATCCACACCCCCACCAGGGGCAACAATATCCTAGATCTAGTCATTACCAACATGAGTGACTGGTGTTCCACACCTGAAGTCAACGCCTCATTGGTCCGATCCGACCATAAGCTAATCACCCTAGGTATCCACATCCTGCCACCACCCCCCATTAAGGAAACCATGGTAAAAAATTTCTCCAAAGCCAACTTCATGCTTCTTAAGACAGAAGTGGTGAACTTTATGACACCCATGCAGATGGACAATACAGTTACGACTACTGAATCCTACACAATTGCACTTTATAAGCACTTACACGAGTGCATGGATTGTGCTATCCCAAACAGAACCAAGATGCTATCCTCCAAAAAAAAGAAGCCAATCTGGTGGTCCCCTGCCATAAACAAAATGTACAACAGAAGGAAGAAACTGTTGCAAAAGAGAGTAAAATCCCATAAGTGGAGGAGCTCCCTGGTTAGCCTCAGTAAGAAGCTGTGATCCCTGATAAAATCCTCCAAAGCTAGTTACGAAAACAAAATCTCCACTGGTTCTAAAGACAACCACAAAGCATTCTATAGCTATGCCAAGAATCTCAATGGCAACAATGGCACTAAATATACAGACCCATCTGATATTGTCAACATCCTGGCAGATAGGTTCAGTGCTTACTTTATCCCCTCTCTCACCCCCTAAAGGGCCCATCTCTATACCGGAAGAATGCAAAGTTCCTGTAATCATGGCTGCACAGGTAAAAAACACACTCTCCAAAGTCAATAACACAGCAGCCATGGGACCAGGCAACATCCCAGCCTGAGTTCTACTTGAACTACAGAACGAACTGGCACCCCACCTAGGTACCATGTTCAATCATAGCCTCACCTCAGGCTTTGTGCCTGCTGAATGGCACACAGCAACGGTTATCCCACTCCACAAGGGGGGGAGCCACCACAGACCCCAGGAACTACCGCCCCATTAGCCTGATGAGCCTGGTCTGCAAGGCCATGGAACATATAGGTTCATCGGTTCATAGGTTGATACTAGGCTATTGGCCTGGAGGACCGTATAAGCCTAGCCAAGAATTCTGCCCATGTTCCCACAAAGTCAGCACCTGTTTCCCCTGTCCAGCAGGGACACAGGTGGGATTGAACTTATAAACAAAGACATTGGTAATCTCCATACTCTGGACCCCACCCAGTTCGGGTTTGTATAAGGCAGATCATGTCTCCTAAACCTGATAGACTTCTTTGAAGCAATCACAAAGCCGTAGACAAAGGTAAGGTGGTTCACACAGCCTATCTAGATCTTGCCAAGGCTTTCAACATCATCCCCCACTCTGGAATTATAGATAAACTCACTAAACTAGGTATAAATCCCTATGTCACAAGATGGGTTGCCAGCTGGCTCACTGACAGAACCCACACTGTGAAAGTAGCAGACTCCAAATCCGACTTCAGACCAGTGACAAGTGGAGTACCACAGGGTACAGTCCTGGGTCCTCTCCTGTTTGGTATCTACTTCTCTGAAGTACAGGCTAACACAGAAGGTCTTTGGCTAACGAAGTTCGCAGATGACTGCAAACTAGGAGCCATAATCAAAACTCCTAATGATGTGGATATCCTACAAAAGGGCCTCACTGAGACAGATGCCTGGTGTCAAACTCATGGCCTCAAGCTCAATGCCAAAAAGTGCATTGTCGTCCCCTTTGGTAAAAACTCTGTACCCATGAACTACAACATAGGCGGTAGTATACTTAACACCAAAAGTGTGATAAGAGACCTTGGGACACAGGTGGACAGTAGTCTCTCCTTTGATAATCACATCACCACAGTAGCAGTAAAGTCAGACGAAACCTCTGAACCGATAAAGGAACCAATGTAGCAAACAGCAAAATAGTGAAGAAAAAGGCAAACTGGTTCCAACACAGCACTCTTTAATAGCAACACAACAAGGTAAGTGCTTTCACGGATTACATCCGCTTCCTCAGACCTCCCCCTGAGGAAGCAGATGTAATCCGTGAAAGTGCTTACCTTGTTGTGTAGCTATTAAAAAGTGCTGTGTTGGAACCAGTTTGCCTTTTTCTTCATTACATCGCCCCAATAGTCGGGAAATCCTTCTGCGTGGCACACCACATCACAAAAGGTTTCTCATCCAGAAAAAAAGAGGTGATTGTTCCCCTCTACTCATCACTCATTAGACCCATTATAGAGTACAATGCCCCTTTTGATATGTTCCTCACAAAACATCTACAACAACTGGAAAGGCCGCAGAAACACCTCACAAAGAGGGATTACTGGCCTCAAACAGATGCCCTACACAGACCGTCTCAAAAAACTCAAGCTTTACTCCATCGCATATCGCCTACTCAGAGGTGATCTCTGCCTAACATACAAAGCTATGTCAAACCCAAAGCTGTTGGACATGCTCCACTTAAAGAAATCCCAATCCCTCTGAGCTACACGCTCTAGGGACCTAAACCTTGTCACCATAATAAACAGAACATGACGGAGGGATAGATTCCTGTCCCAGAGACTCCCCATACTCTGGAATAAATTACCTATCTATATCAAACAAAGCTCCTCATTAGCACTCTTCAAGAAAAATCTTGATGATTGGATGGGAAATTGGAAATTCACCCCGGGGATCACTTCTGTGGCTCTGCTTGACAGTGGCACAGGAAAATAATTTTCTTGGGTGGCAAAAGCCAGGGTACCTTTTTGGCTGGGCTTGTATAGGCCCTAGGGCTGATAGCCTAGTACCTGCCTATGAACCTATGAACCTATTCACCATGGAGTAAAAACTTGAATGGCATTTGTGCAGCTGTACTGAGAAACCAAATTGTTCCCTGCTTGAAATTCTCACTGCAGCAAGCTGAAGAGGAAAGAAACATTTGGGGCTGATTGCCATCCCCCTTGCTGCTAAGCAAAGCCTGACCCCGGGGGGGGGGGGGGGTAATCCCAACAAGCTTTATCTTTTTTTCTTTCTCATTATGTTAGATAAATTTACAGCTACAGAAAGGTGACATGAGGCTGCCATGGGAGTCTGAAATCAACCAGTCTGTTATCCACATCTGTCCCTCTTTTGCATCTTATTTGATGCTGGAAAAGAAATTATGCTCATTTGAAAAATGCATATCAAGTTATGTCAAAATGATGCAGTCTGGAATACAGTCATAAACTGAAGCATGAGTCCCTCTGAAAGCAGCAGTCCTTTTTCAAAAGCATACTATTAAGACCTTTGACCTATTCTGATGGGCCTATATGCACATTTGGCATAAGACTTGACATGTTTGTAAGTTTAGCACAGATGAATAAGGCTATAAGCTGCTATGGTTTGATTTTATTCCTCTTGACTCACAAAACTGTAACTCTAGGCAAGTAATTTACCAAGAGAGTATTCCATGGTTGCCCCTGAGAGAAACACTTCTTTTAACCTAGTAACAAATGGAAAAAAATACAGTCAGTTTAAAAGTCATGAATACCAGTCCCCAGCCATCTCCATGATGACCGTATGTATACGTGTGTGTGTGTGTGTGTGTGTGTGTGTGTGTGTGTGTGTGTGTGTGTGTGTGTGTGTGTGTGTGTGTGTGTATACATCTTCTGACAACCACTTGCAGACTAAGAGAATGCATCATTATGTCATGAGAGACAGAAAGCAGACTGCAGCTCTTAGATCATCAGCTGTCAGACAGACCCTCTCCCCCTAGTAGAAGGCCCCTATTCTTTGGCTTTGCTTGCTTTATAAATCTGTTCCACCTAGAGCGGCTCTTGCTGTACAGGTTCCATTAGTAGTTCGCCAGTTGTGTGACTTTAGCAGTGTACTGGTACATTTACATAGTGTAAACAGAGCTGGCTTTGACTGCATAGACCTGTACAGGATTTTCATTGTTGAGGATAAAACATAAAAAGGCATTGCTTTCACAGGTTTATGGACTTCATGCTTTGAAGACCTACTATGAAATGCATTATAAGCTGTAATCATTTCTCAGTCTAAGAGGGGACGCTCACAAAGGCAGTGCAATTCATTATATACCCTACATAGATGAAAAATAAGGACAGCAAGGCAGTAGCTTCTTTTTTATCATATTTTTTTCATATTTGCTTTATATTTTGAAGCTTGCAGTGCAAACATTTAAAAGGTCTACCAGGTCTTTCTCATAAGTCTAGTTTCTCTACCAGTCTGGCCATGACTGCTCCCTCTCTCTTTTTTCCAAACCTCTAATCTTTGAATTTCCCCATTTGTAATGTAATCCAAAACATTTCTCTTTTATAATTGTATAACATCCGGAACTACCAGGCGGCGAAATTCAGGTACACATATTTCCATTCTGATTACAAAATCCATGTAGTTGCACCTACACATAACCAGTATGATCTTTTGAAAGAAACGTGTACTTTCTCATAAAACAGTCTTGCTCACAAAATATCGAAAAAAGTGAAATTATACTAAGACTTTATGCTCTTTTCCCCTGTTGTACAACCTTGAAGTTGGTATATATAATTAGTAGGAGCAGGCTCTAAGCAGCCACTCTGGGGACTTGCTGCGTTGTTTCAGTGGAATTTATTTTCAGTGACTTTGTACAATACATGTTATGTACAGTGCCACTATACCATTTTAATCATGCTATACAGGGTACTCAAAATTTAGCTCTGGTTTACATCTCATAGTTTGATTCTACTCCCACCAAAGAGATAATGTAGCTGGTACTCTATCTTCATACTTTCCTTCCCCTCTACGTACTTTTATACTTTGTCAGAAAGGCTCTCATATCTCTCTCTCTCTCTCTCTCTCTCTCTCTCTCTCTTTTTCTGTCTTTCTGACCTCCCTCTTATAAGGGGGATTGAGTCTTTCTCCAAGACTGCCTCAGAAATGTAGCTTCACACACACACACACACGCACACACACACACACACACACACACACACACACACACACACACACACACACACATCAAAACAGTCACTAGAGGGCACTATACCTTATGACCCCTCACCTTAGACCTGTAGGAATAAGCATTCTTGTCCAGTCATATCCCACATATTCTTTAGTTTGTAGCATTTCAGACTAGGAGCCATTTGACAATATGTCCAGAACAGATGTAACGCCATGATCACCTAATGCTAAGCATAATTCTCGGTTTCATGAACTGTCTCTGTAGACTCATTGGTTTGGTTGCTCCCCCTAAAGCATGTTGATTTCTTCTTGCTACTGGGACAAACTTTGTCTTAGTATATTAATTTTTCTGAGTTTATACTTCACATGATGTGATACACTTTCCTTTCCTGCTCTCAAGTAGTCAGTTTAAGCTTATTCAGTCTATTTAATACATTTTGTACTTCTTCATGCATATTTTGTTTAGGGGTGGCATGTTCTGATAGCTGTTATGAAATTCCTTTCTCCAGTTCATTATTTTTCTGATTAATCATACTCTTTTCTGTTCTAACACTTTGGGCTTAGGGACTTTCATTCCATTTTCCAGTTGTTCCCACTTAATGGTTATACGCTTGGCTTCAATGACCTCAGGCTGTTTGAAACACTTGCATTGTTCCACAAGTTGTGTCTCACTCACTTGCTCAGTTACTAAGTATTCACTACAATGACACTTTATTTTCCTTAGCTCAGCTTAGCAGACTGCTGATCATCCAGTTTGTCACTTAGTGTTTCTTTCTCTCTCTCTGTCTGACATTCTCTCCTGTAGCACATCCATAAGTCTTTTCTCTTTTTGCATTTGTTTTTAGTTCCAAGATGCATTGCTATGTGTAGTTAAGTCACTGGTATTACTCTTCTCTATTTCCACATAATCTCTTTCAGTCCCCCAATAATTTAGTATTAACTAATTACTTTCAGTTATGTTTTTAGAATAAGTTTTTATACAGACTAAGCTACTTCATTGTTGTATGAGTCTGTGTACAATTCTTGGCTCTGTTTCTGGCCTCTTGAAGTTATACTTTTAATTACTTCTCAGTGCATGTTCTGATATTCCGCTTTTAGGTCAATCAGAAAACTATTAACCTTTTGCAGCTCCTGCTACAGTTTCTCATTTTCACTTTGCAAACACACAATGTCAGTTTGGGATTAGACTGACTTTTCTTTTGTTTTTCAAACTCCAACACCAAGTCACTTTGCTCTTTTTCTTTAAGATTTATAATGCCTCCCATCTTCACACCTTCAGACTTACTTTGGTATTTCCCTGTTCCCAGAAAGCCTGTTTAATAAAGATGAAATCTTTTTGTCTGTTGTACGTTGCCACACGTTTTCTTTGCCAAGCTCAGCCTATAACCTTATAAATCTCACTGTCATTTTATTTTCATGATCAGAAATCAGCTACTCCACCATAGTTATGAGTTTTCTCTATGAAAAACATTACCTTTCTGACTATCCTAACATTTCTATACTTTCAGCTAATTCTCTAACTTCAGCTTGCAAGTTTATATAGCATTATCAGTGTTTCATTTACTTTCGGTTGTGTTGTACCAGTATGTGTCCTAAAATAAACTGTAATGCCTTTTATACACATTCTTCTTTCTTAGCAATACTCAAGTTTTGTCCCTCAGCACCATCTATTCCTATTGACTTAAAAGTGGAGCCAAACTCATTACTTCTGACTATGCATTCATTTACACTGCCTATTAGTGACACTGATGCAAAGCTTTCCCATTCTGCTGCATGATACTTAATTGGCCAATACCTCAGCAGAGTTTTGCTGTACTCCCATGTAAGTAGCACAAGTACTGTTTTACTTATTACTTCTTTTGCCTCTAATTTTCTGTACAGGCAGCTCATAAACAGTTTATAAAATATGAACACATTTTTTGTGTAATACAGTAGTGAATCCACTTTTCACTTTCTTATTATTTGTTTATAAAATCAGCAACTTTTTTCTTGAATCACACTGCAATGAACCCTGTCAGAGTTTAGCCTTTTAGAACCAATACATTTTCTTGCTTTGCGCAGAAATTAATCCATTGTGATCATATTCTAGTTCAATTAGTTTTATTATAACACTGAAAATGGAGATAAAAGGGCTTAAAAGCTGTTACATTAAGAATGTAGAAGCATGTGACATATGTATTAGATTAATATCCATAGATGAAATTAACTGTTTACTGCCAAAGGCCTAAATAAAAATACATACATTTATGAAAATGTAACAACAGTAAAGAATGAGGTTGTTCCTTCAAAGAAAAAGAAACTGAAGAAATATATGGCTATATTTAAAAAGTAACTGCAATCTGTAAATGGTTGTATACACATCACATTATCTTGGTGTTCAGCAAGCACCTTTACAAAGTGTTGCATGGTCCTCTGAGCTGAAGACATGCAGCACTTTGAAGGACTATCCCCTTGGCCATGCCGAGTGCTAAAGAGGCATCCAGGGGAGAGGCATCTGCTAATCAGCCATGTGTTCTCTTCCCCAGATCCACCTCCAGGAATTTGTCTACACAACTGAGTGATTCAAGAAAGTGCTCAGTCATGTAGATCAGTACAAGCATCCCCACCACAGTGTGGTACTGAATACAGACAAAAAGCCGTGTTCAACCACTGAACATGAATGTGGTGGTGGGGATACACTATTCACCAGGGTTGGCTCTCTAATGTACAATAGCAGCACCAATGTTACTACAGGGACTAGGAATGGGGGGGTACAGTGCCATATCAGCACCAATGTTACTACAGGGATTGGTGAGGGGGAATACAAAGCCATATGAGCAACAACATTACTATGGGGATTAGGGTGGGGGGAAACTACGGAACACCAGAGAACAGCACAACAGGGATGGGCTGGGGAAACACCAGACACACTCTAAAGTGCCATAATAACATCTGCGGTAGTACTGGGATCGGGGAAGTAGATGGAAACCACTTAACATCAGGGATGATTTTCTAAAGTATGATAATGGCACCAGCATTACTGTGGGGACTGGGGATAGTGGGAAGATATACTAGACTCCAGGGAATACTCCATAAAGTGCTCTAAGATTCATACAGCATGATGGGGATTGGGAGGTAAACCACCACTCACAAGGGTTTACACTCTAATGTGCTGTAATGGCACCAACAGTAATACAAGGATCAGGAGTTGGGGGGAACTACTAGTCCACCAGGGATGACTCTTTAAAGTGCTATAATGGCCCTAACATTGTAATAGGATCAGAGGGTGGGGGGATACACTAGACCAGCAAGTCTTACATCATACATGCTGTAATGGCACTAAAAAGTATTAAGAGGGTGGTAGAACCACTAAAGGGCTAGGACAGGTACATACAATATAATGTGTGTGTGTGTGTGTGTGTGTGTGTGTGTGTGTGTGTGTGTGTGTGTGTGTGTGTGTGTGTGTGTGTGTGTGTATGTGATTGTGTATGCAGGTGTGAAAGAGTGACTGGAAGGGGAAACTCCACTGCCTACGTGAGCAGCAGGGTACTACCAGATCTGCATGGCATGGCAGCATCTGCAATCCAGGAAACATACAAATTAGCCAATAATGTGGTCCAACCTCAATATGGCTAGCATGTTCCTGAATCACAAATGGGCATGTCATGCTGGAAGGGCTTTTCTAGCACTGACATTATTCCTTAAATGACATTTGACATGTCCAACCCCTTATAACAAACTCTGATAATTGTCCTTGGTAGTTCCCCACTGAAGGCTACACTTAACCCCCTAAACCTGCAACCACTGAAACTCTAATGCCTGCTTCAAGTGTTAACCTGACTTATTATCTGACTGCCATAGTTGTTATATATTCTTTTGTCACAATAAATAGGGTAATTATCAGCTACTCTTCCACTACAAGGCTGCACTAACCCAACAGCTGTGCTAAATTTTTCATTCTCTGTTATAGCTAGTTAATGTTTAAGTTTGATAAAGCTTGATATATACGTGTGTGTGTGTGTGTGTGTGTGTGTGTGTGTGTGTGTGTGTGTGTGTGTGTGTGTGTGTGTGTGTGTGTGTATATATATATATATATATATATATATATATATATATTGAGAGAGAGAGAGAAATATACTGAAGCACACTGTTAAGTGAGTGGTCACTCCATCTTAGCTGGATGTTAACTGCAATATCAAAGATTCTTCCCTCTCATTCTCCCCAGTCAAATAGCATATCTTCGATGTTTCCTTTCTGGGTGGTCTAGTCTGCTCCCTTATGTAGCAGCTGCCTAGACTCCCTCTTGCCCCTCTCTCTTTATCTCTTGTAGAGTGCAGACTGTGACCTGATCCATATTCTCTATGTGGAATGTTTCTGTGAATTCAGAAGGCTGCTTACAGATGATGGGCATTAATGGTTACTGCCATCCATTTTCTAATCACCTTGCTCCGTTTTAGTCTAATGTCGTTTTGGAATTTTGATTATTTTTACTCTTTCTTATCAATTCACTGTTACTGTTGTTGCAGCTGCAGTTGCAGTGAAAGTCATACAGAAACAATTATGGTGTCTCAGACACATGTGCAAAAAAGCCAAAGACAACCTGGTAAAGAAGATTTGGGAGAGACAGGAAGAGGGTCAGAGGAAATGAGAATGTCCATCAAACAGATGCCTGCGGCATCGGGCCTCACAACCCCAATGGGTAGGCATTAATTACACATTAACACACACCCTGTCTGGCATTATTGCTTGCTTATGTGCATTACAACATGCAACACTTATCTGCTCTTCATAGTTTAACAAGCAGTATGCAGTGAAACGACTGTTCATTGGTACCTCAATAATATACTAAAGTCTTGAGGATCGGAATGATCAATAGGAGCTCATTAGTGAAGGGAATTATGAATGCAGTATATAGATATACAGTGTAACACATCCTGCAGCTTATGTGGTGGGTACTGTTGTGTTGGAGGTACTGGGTAGGGAGAAGCAACATATATTGTAACAGTAATAAAAATCAGTGAGTTTAAATAGCAGCTCTGTCGGTGCAGTGAAACTAAGCCCTAACTGTGTTAAAATGATTTGAATTCAGTTAGTGGAAGATCTGGCACCTGTTGCAGCTGGTGTGGAAGAAGAGAGGAATGACATGGCACAGCTTTTTTCACTTTACACCAGGGGAGAGGTTGTGGACGATATGCCGGCATAATGATGTACCATTCTTGGAAGTCTTATTTGAGACTTGAACTCAGAATAGCAGCTGGCCTAGGTATGTGGGTGGATTTGGGCAAGCATCACCACCTAAGGGGTGTGGTAGATTAGCCTATAAACAGAAGCAGAAGGAAGTAGGGCCACCACCAACAATTCAGCCACATACTGAGTGCAGCTATGGTAGCTCTCCAGTCCTCTCTCTCTTGCAACATTTATTTTGCCATTTCAGGGAGTAACAGGTGACCTTGACTGGTCAGGATACAACCAGTCAAGACCACAGACTTACTCAAGGTAGGGAGTTCAGGCCTATGGAGGATGCCATGCCACCATAGAAAAAGCAAAACTTTTCAAATACAAAGTTCCTTTGAACTGTAAAATAAATGTTTAAATGTGATGCAGTAAAGCAAAGCAAAAAGGGAGTATGTAATAAAGCATAAATAAACTAAATAACATAGTGCATCATGCATCTCTAGCTAGCTGTTGACAATTCTGACAATGCAAGTAGTTTGGATTATAAGTATACTTTTGTTTCAACTGTAATAAATGTGTACATTCACATAGTATGTGCATACTTATACATGCTGTTGTGAATGATAGTATTATAACACGATAGTCCTTCAGAGTAGATGCAGAGATGCATGAACAGGGGTGCTGTCTTAATACATTCAGTCATTTTTTAACAAAATAAATGTTAAAGAGTATATATGTATTTCTTAAGTACAGTGTGCAGAAATCATACTGTTGTTGCTAGGATACAGCATCAAAAACAAATCATCAACAAACATGCTATAAAGTCTTTGTTCACACTGTCTGAAGTGTACAACTTAGCTTCATCCCACTATACAGTAAACAGGTTGGTGCGAGAGAGAGAGAGAGAGACAGTCAGGTATACATTGTCGTTTCCCTCTCTCTCTCTCACCATTTCTGCAGACAAAATGTCCCTTTTCTTAGTAAAGTCTAAAATATGAACCCAATAAATGTTGTGTTTAATTTAATCTAAGTATCAGCTTGAATGGCTTTGATTTCATAAAAATAAGAAACTGCATAGCATAAGTTTCAAAGCTTCTTAGTGCAGCTTCACATGTAAATGATAGATTGCTCAGCATGGTACAAAGGAAAACAGACGATAACATGGAGTAAATCTGAGCTGTAATACAGTCTGCAGTAGAAAATGGCAGCTAAATACAATGTAATGCACTAGGCAGTGCAATCTCTGGCAAGATCTGATTGTACTGAAGTTTAGCATGGCACACCATTATGTTGGATGTGAAAAAAAAACAAATGTTAATGTGGGGGGATAGCAGCTCATTAACATGAATTGTTTTTATGTAAAGTACTAGAAAATGACAAAAATGCAACGGTGAAATTTTATATATGATTATATAACAGTCAAAAATGATGGCAATTAAACAGAATAAGGGTTCCTTTAGTGCTGTGTCTTGCTGCATTAAAACCAATCAAAGCTTTAACTGGATGAAACACAGTGGCCATTGCTTAAACAGAATGCAGAAAACAAAAAAGTATACTTTCAGTGAACAATCACTCTGTATCCCCACACACCCTTACTTATTCCTGAGGCACACTGCAGAGAAAAAAATTAAAAGTTAAAAACAAATTATTGCTGGTGCGCAAACAGAAACCATGCCAGTAATAATTTCTTATATGTAACAGTGAACAGTTAGTTGTAAACTGGGGAAGTATGCTCAGCAGGTTCACATCATATCCAGTTTATATGTCTATATTCAGTCAAGAGTAGGGAAGCCCAAACGAAGTACAACTGTAACACCAGCCATGATATCCACAAGCACACCACATTAGTAAAACAGAATGCAAGTTTGTTAGATGTAACCCTATTTATTAAAGGATCACAGACACCATGAAACAGACAGCAAACCTCAGACATATGCAACTAGCATATAATGTCAAGCAATAAAGTTACCTGCTGTTAGGGAAAGCATATCAATAAATGCACATTTGCATACTAATACAAGACATACATGGTAATACATTATTTGATTGTTTGTTAACCAGAGATGTGGGCTGGGTCCAAATAATCTGTCTAGCCATGTCCATTTTCAGACATTGTTGCAAATTAATGCAGACAGAATTACATGAATATGCACTGTGTGCAGTCCTAGTACTGACTATGGTGCTATAGGTACATCAGGGGAGTAGCCAAGATCTTTGGAAATATGAATCAGCTGTCAGACTGTCCTCTCCCATCCTAACAGGAGTGGTCAGAAAGTTATGATTTGTAAACTTCTGTGCTGCTACATTCCCAAAAGCATAAGCATAATCATAGTTTTTCTTGTTGTCTTTTTGACTTTTCCCGGTTAGGGGTCGCCACAGCGGAACTCCGGTCCACTATTGATTGGCAGTAGATTTTTATGGTGCTGAGTTGCCAGCCCGATGCCCAACCTTCAGCGAAGGCACGCCCATTCACACATGTCTTTTGGAGGCCACTCGACCGCGGGGAGGACATGCAATGCAGACTCCATACAGAAGGCACTCCAGCTGAGAATCAAATAGGAGAACCTCTTGCTGTGAGGCAACAACGCTACCGCTGTACCACCGTGGCTTATTTTCTTGTACATTATATATTTTAAATAAAAAATAAATATAATACATACACTAAAATTTCTCCAGTAGAAAATTTACAATAAAGCTGTGGCTGTAAAACCTTTAATTGAGTTGCTAGTACTATAACAAACGGACATTACTCTGGACTTATGTACTTTGCTGGCTCACTTCCACCATGTTAATTTAATTTATGTATTCGGATTTATGTATTTGAGGATAAAATATTTGATGCCCTTATGTTGGGCGGGTCTATGTCAAATAAACAAATGCTTGAAATGTCGAACGTCATATGGTCAAGACCATATGATCGACATTTCAAGTGTTCAAAGATTGACTTTAACGGTGCCATACGGTTTCAGAATGGGAGAATTTCCCTTTTCTGCACTGAAGTGTGGTCTCGGAGTATATTTAAGTAGGGGGGGTGTGGTGGGTGCAGGGGGGCTTGCCCCCCTGCTTGCACCATTAAGGTATGTTTTACTTTTTTTTTTTTTTTATTATATATTCAAACTTTTGGATGTCGACCATATGGTCTCGACCATATGGTATTCGACATTTAGAAAGTTTAAATATATAACATAGACCCTGTTGGGCAGGTCTCTGCATCCTTTAAGACTAATTTGCACATCATGATACACAAAGGGTATATATGCCTACCTACATCCATTTGGCATAAGACAGAAAAGGAATACACAAGAGACATGACCACACATCATATGCAAAATGGAAAGGTGTTACACACTCACAAAATACTGTGCTCTACAAATGTCATACACAAGAGAAGATAACACTGGAAGATAGACAAAGCACACAGCATTCTGCCAGGAATATCGTGCACCACACAGATAAATGTGGTATTGAAGCAACAGAGCTAAAACATGCATGCAGTCTCAGTAGTAACTTACCATTTGCCTTCGGTCCAGAAGTCTTTAGGTTTTATTCCCACACCAGATAGTTGCATTAACTTCCCAGTCATAAGCAAAGTGTGCCATTCTTCAGTTGAGACATTAAACTGATGCCCCATCTGCCTGAGCTGGTGGTAGCTAGGGCGAAGGTAAAATATCCCATTGCAGTTATTCGAAGAGTAGGGTTCCTTTGTTTATATTAAAAAAACTCATTTATAATATATTGACATATTTACAAGTATTTACAAATGTACAAATATACAGATGTACAAATATATTTACATGTATTCTTAATTTTCCTTACAATTATACTAATTTTTCATCCCTATTAGACTCCCACTCTTTTTTTCATAACCGCCATCTGATTTTACTTAATATTTTTGCTAAAATTCATTTACCATTAAACATAATTTCATTTATTTTTTCATTCCATATAACGCATATGACATAAAATAGCTGTTTATCTATTCCTTTAACATATTCTTTACTTCTACTCTTATAATATCCATATTTAATCATATATATATATATTTTATCCACTTCTTTTATATCTTCGAAAAAATCCACTTCTTTTATATCTTCGAAAAAATCCCCTTTACATAGTTTTCCCCACAACATTTTTACTCTTTTACATTTCAAAAACATGTTCAGTAGTTTCTTCTTAATGAGAATGTAAACATATTCTATCACGTTTATATGGCACATGTCCATCTACTGGTGGTTTATCTATCATCAGTCTCCACAAAAAAATCTTGCCATTCTACTTTCTTATTACACCATTTGGTTCTTATTTTTATAGCTTTAATTTTTTCATCTGTTACATTTTGCCATGGTTTTACATAGTAATGTTTTATCATTACATTATTATACCATATTTTCTATGTCATCGTTTTTTTTTTTTTTATGTCCCACAAAAATATTTTTTTCTTTGTAACATTTTATTTCTTCATTTATACACTCCTTTTCTCTACTCTTTTTTTACTATACCCCAACATTTATCACACTAATATTTATGCAGTTTTACTACTAATCTCTCATCTTTTCCATTTATCCACTTTAACACTTTGTACAAATTTAATGAAGCAGCACATACTACTGGATTAATGACCTTAAGCCTCCTCCATCTTTATATACGGGTCCCTATTAAATTGCCAAATGATTCAAAGTTCGAATGTCATATGGTCAACACCATATGATCGAAGTTTGAAAAGTTTGAAGGTGAAAGGCAATGGCTCTGTATGCACAGAATGGGAAAATTTCCCTTTTCTGCACTGAAGTGCGGTCTCAGAGTTGGTATATTTAAGTAGGGGGGGTGGGGGTGCAGGGGGACTTGCCCCCCTGCTCAGAACGTTATAGTAAGTTTTTTTTTTTTTTTACATTTTATTATATATGTGAGCTTTCATTTTGAAGCTTTGAATATATAATATAGACCCTTATATACATAGAAAACTCCTCTTTGTACTGGATTTAATACAGAACCCCATATAAATGAAAAAAATATCTGCAATAATTTATTTTCAAATACTGTTGGCAGCATAAGTACCCTGGCTAAATATGCTATTTTCCCATCTGTACTGAATTTATAAAATACTCCTTTTTGTGAATGCTAATTTATATCTTCTCCAGAAAAGATAGGTTTGTTTTATTTTTTCTACTTTTCCATTGAATTCCACTTATATATTTATTCCCAAATGTTATACCTAACACAAAAATTGCATTAATTGTAAAATATATACTCCTGTCTTTACTACATCACCTAAACCTTTAATTTTATCTTTATTTAAAATGATCCCTATCACCTCTAGATACTCATGTGTGCAAATTATTACTTCTTTTATCCAAATTTTGCTTTTTTTGCAATTATATCATCTGCATATGTTAACAGGACTGGAATTCTTGACTTCACATGCTATCACATTCATAACTAATGCAAAGATTATATATCACATTGGACATTGTTGTCTTACATTACTCTTCATATATACCTCTTGGTTTAACCAGCCATTTACAAGTATTTTTACTTTATTATTACTATATGCTGACATACGTAATTCCTAACTTTCTCACTTATATTATATTCTTTCATTATTACTCATAATATTTCATATCCAATTGTATCAAATGCCTTACTAAGGTCTCCTATAATGATTTTTGCTTCTGCTTTTCTGTTCATAATATCATCCACAATTTCTCTTTCATTAATAATTCTTGACAACCCTTCCCTTTATCCTATATATACTATCTTCTATAACATTTTCCATTCTAGTTTCAATTTTTTTGTATTATTTTCATAAAGATCTTATAATCATTATTATTCAGTGCTATCAGTCTCCAGTTTTTTAATTGTCTAATATCTTCCTTCTTCAATATGAATTTAAGTATTATGCTAAGTAATTCTTTATAGATAAATATCCCATCCTTAACCATTCAAAATCTGTAAAAACTATTCCTTTTTTGTCAATCTCTTAATTTTTTATACATTGAATATCCTATTCCATCTAGCTCTTATAAAGAATTCTCCTTTTCTAACTCCTTATTCTCCTTTTCTGTTAACTTTTTTACTTTCCATGTTTTCCACTTCCTTTTTTTCCTTTAAACATTTCTTGTACATATTGTGCTACACTATTCATAAACTTTTCCTGAGTTATTTCTATTTCTCCTTTTACATTTTTATTTCTTTCATTACACTACCAGCTTCCTTTACTAATCTGCTTAAGTAACTCACTATTTCTCTTTTCATTGTACAAAGTATCATTGCTTAAATAACAATTCTTCTATTTTTATTGTTTTCATATATCTCTTTTTCTTTGTCAAAGTACTTTATATCATTTTGTTCTAAATCTTCCAATGCATTATTATATGCTCTTTTATATTTTTCTTTTTCTACTTTTCTCACATCATATTACCACTGTAAAAAAACATGTTTTTTATATTTTTCCCTAAAAATCACAATTCAGACCAATTTTCATAAAATGTTCTCATAGTAATATAATCTTCCTATAACTGTAACTAACCTTTTTTCTTCTTTGTTTCATGCTTTTTCATTTATCCTTTTTATTCCTTTGCCTATTTTTATGTATTCCTGGTTTCTTTTATCTCTAGCTATATTGTAGGATGATCAGAAAATTCTCTTTCAACTAGATTTCTTTCTCCTATAACTAAACCCCCTATTACTATAAAATAATCTATTTCAGTTCTATACATACCCCTTTTGTAATTCCTTGAATTTTTGTATCAGTGTTTTAACTTACCACATATTATAACTTGTAAAACAACACAAAATTAAATACTAAATAAAATAAAAAATAATGCAAGGCTGAACAAAACTCATCACTTTAGCGTAGAACAATATTTAATATATACTATGTGGTTATAGACATCTAAGTTTTAATTTACCTATAACTAGTGATGTTCCAGCTATTAAGAAAATAATATCTGACAACTGGAAAATATTCAAGGGCAATTGTGATTTGTTTAATAGTGTGGGGGAACATCCTAATTTTGTATATAAGAAAAACTCCAATTTAAAGAGCCTACTTGAGAATGGCAGGGACATTTTTGTTGCTGACACCATTGGTTCAAGTGGGACTAAAGGTATGCATAAATGTTTCACATGTAGTGTGTGTAGATATATTTTGGAGGGGCCATTCATATATTTATCACATCTCCCATATACTATACCTATTTCTATTTATTTTTCATGTAAAGGTGTGGGGGTGATATATATTGCTGTCTGCAGTTCACGTCCTTCTTTTTACATCAGCATGACCACTAGACATTTAATGACAAGGATTAGAGAGCATATGTATGATATGAAAAATAAAGATTCGAACAATGCACTATATAGACTCAGTATTGTGTGTCATAATTTAAAAAAAATTCTGTTTTCCATTTTAGAACAGGGTCATCTGAATTTAAGAGGGGGTCATTTTAAGAATTATCTTGAACAGAGAGAAACCAGGTGGCAGATCACATTAAAAGCTGACCAGCCTCCTGATTTGAATGATGCCATTAATATCAAATGCTTTTTAAAAGACCGTAGGGTGTATGTTAATAAAAAAAGGTTTAATGTTGTCCAATGAGTTTTTTTAAGTATTGTCCTTTTAAGCGCTTGAATTATAGAATTGATAGTAATTGAATTCAATTGTTTTTAGAGTGTATAAATTGTGTGTCATTTATTGTGTTTTGTATTTCTGAAGAAGTCTGGTTTGACGAAAGCGGTGATTAAATATTGTTCTAAGCTAAAGTGGTGTGTTTTGTTCAGCCTTGCAGTATTTTTACATCTTATAACTTCTAACATTTTCCTTATATCATTTCCTTTCTTTTTGTGTGTACCTCATAAACCACAATTAAAATCTGTTGTTATTATAATATTCATATTTATCACTGCATAGTCTAAAAGCTGATGAAATAAACTTTCCCTTTCTTTGCAATTAGTATAAGCACATAATGTTGTAATGTTATATACCTGTTTTTCCATTTTAAATCTACAATGGTTAAACTTCCCATTTTTGAAAGTTATATCTATATCTTTACTGTATTTCTACCCAATATGGCTATTTCAGAACATATCTCCTCACCATAGTTTCTCTGTTTGTAATTTTTCTTCATTTGTTAAAAATTGTATGTCTTCTAATATAATTATAGCTATATCACATGTATTACACCACTCCAAAATCTCTATTCTTCTTACTATATTCTTAATACTATTCAAATTTACAGAAAGCACTCTAAAATTTTCATTTTCCTTTTTCCCTAGATTCATGGTTTCATAGGTCCTTAGCTAATTACTAAACTAGCTGCCTTAATGAACCATTCTAAGCCTAGCTAATTCTCCTCATAAAGGAGAGACTCAAACACTGTACCTTGGGTCTGTGAGTCAAGCACCTTAACCATTATACTAACCCCAACCATTAGCTGCATATATTCTTTTTCATCCACTTCCTTTCTTTTTCTCTTTTGCACTTATCCCTTTACTTTTTCCTTTTCTGTCTTTTATCCTTTTACCAATAGATTTTTTTCTTTTACTATCACCCAATTTAAATCTTCTTCATAACTTATTTCAGAGCCATCTTCTATGTCCTCTTTATTATTTTTTCTCATATAATTTTTCTTCTGTTTCCAGTACTTCTACAAATTATTCTCTTTGTTCATTTTCTTCTCTTTCATTTTACTTTTCCTAATTCGTATTTTCATTTGTATAGTCCATCCATAGATGTCCAATTTTGTTACATTTATAACATTTAAATTCACATTTTTAACATGTCCAATGTTCCCCAAGATATAAATGTCCTTCTTTTCCACAAAAAAATGTGCTTGACATTGCCCCCCATATTTTATGACACCTCCATTCCCCTCTACATTTATCATGTTTCATATATGTATAATTTTTTTCATTCTTTTTCTATTTCTTAGCATAACATTACAATCTTATTTGCCAGTCCATAAACCCCTTTTATCATACACTTTTGCAATACCCAGTACTTCCTTACATAAAGTTTTCAAATGTCCTTTCAAAATCTCTCTTTCTACCTCTTTTTGAAACTGTACATAAATGTTCTTTTTTTCATTTCCCTGTTAAATGCTTTCATCCCATAAGGATTCCATGGGTTACAGTCTTTATTTTTTTCACAGTCTCCAGGAAAATTTTCCATTGAAAAAGCAGTCTCAAATATAATTTTACAAAATGTCTTTGTTAATAAAAGTAAATACTCTTACCTCATGTGCTTTTACACCGAAAGGAGATATTAAATCATCTCACACTTCATACCTGTCCATTTTTTGTTTTCTTTACTTTGAATCCTTACAATATACTTCCATTTTTTTCTTTTCTGCTACTCCCATTTTGCCTTCTTTTACTTTATCTGCATATATTTTCTTTTCCATCTCACCATTATTCTTCAGGATTGTCTCTGCTTCTTCCTTTTGTATCTTCTCCTTAATGTCCCCTCCACCAGGAAATGTTTCCATCATTTTCTGCCTCACTCTGCATCACCATTTCTTTAAGGAAATCATTCCATAACCTTCTCAACTGGATGGTTATAATTATACATCCATCATTTGCCGACTCATCTCTGTCAAACAGATTTATTTGAAACATCTCCTCAGAATCCTGCACACATTCTCCACTCTCAATATTGGCTTTCTCCTCCATTTCTCTCACCACTCCATTATCTCCTTCTTTCTCCATTTTCCTCCCTCTTTCTCTGGGCCACCTCTGTGCCTGGAATGGAAACAGGAAGGGCTCATACAAAATGGGTTCCACTCACAATTATGACAAGTGGGGGAAGTTCCCAGGTGTCCTGGCCTAATTTCTTGTAATCAGTATGAATACCACCTTGGGTCTTCCCTAGCCCAGTCAACAAAATGTAAATAAAATAAATAAATAAAAGGCACTCACTGATAGGCTCAGCTACTCAGATAAATTATCAGCAGCAGAAATTGGAACCAAATCTTAGATGGAGTTGCACTATCTCCTATAATGAATAACTATGCCAGCTTCAAGGACACCCCCCCCCCCCCAGAGTGCTTCATTCTTCATCGATGTGTTATAACATGAGATGGGTGTGCCTTAGGGATCTTAAAGTTATTTCACCTGCCAATCCTGTCAGTCATTGTGGGAACCAAAGTTCCAAAGGGCTTGCATGATCATATCTGTGCTGCTGCTGATCTGCTGAGATCACTCATGATGCACACAATGACCATGCTAAGTCACCTGCACATAACACGATGATGTAGCATCCTCCCATGTTGCCACAGTGTCAGCAGAGGCAGCAATGGGTGGACTAGCATGGTCAGCCCCTACCTCACCTGCAGAGCTCACTGATGGTCTGATTGAAAATCAACCAGTGGAAACAGAGTACAGTAACAGAAAATTCACTATCCAAATAACTAATAACACCTGCTGTGCTATTAAGAAATATTGAAAATTGGGAAATTGGTGGGGGAATGACCCAACTTTGGATTTAGAAGGAATAAAAACCTTAAGGATATTCTGAGTCACAAAGGTAAGGTAGAGGGACATCAGTTAATAAATGAGAGAGGAACTAAACCCTGTGGGAATTGTAAAGCCTGTGGGTACATTAATAATGAGGCAGAGTTTATACACCCAGTTACAGGCAAATGTTATTATTTTAGTGCCAAGGCAAACTGTAAGACCAGTAACATAGTTTATCTGGCAACTTGTCAGGTATGTACATGCTATTATGTGGGGAAAACAAACTGTATGTTTAAGACAAGGATTTTTAATCATTTATCAGCTATCAGGGTCATGAACGAGCACAATGCCCTATACAGACATGTATCACAGAATGTGGGAAATCATTTTTTAAGTTTATGGTAATACGGAACATTTATAAGGGAGTCAAAGGAGGTGACATTGTTAAGGATACTGAGTATGAGGAAACAAAGTGGATAATAGAGCTGATGGCTCATGTTTATCCAGGACTGAATGATGTCATTCCGATGAAGCCCATCCTTAAAAAACGGCAGATACAATATTGAATTGTGATTGGTCCTTGGTTTAAATATATTGAATGGATGGGGATGGGTATTTTATCTGATGAAGGGCACAGCTCAAAAGCGCTCATCATTTTGTTGATAAGTTGTTGAATTTTTACTGTTTTATTATTTTACAATAAATGGTGACATACAGTGGTGGTCGTTGCTGCTCTCTTCTTTTCGTTTGTGGATCTCTGTATAGAGCAACTGGACCTTTGGTGGGGTTTCTCCTTATTGGCTTATTTTATTGCAAATAGTATATCACCTTCTACAAAAACCCACTCCTCATAACCAAGAAAAATGAGGCAGAGATCTTTTTTCAAGCCATTTTAGTATTCCTTTGAATAACAGATTACAATGTACTTTTCTTGGGCCAGATCTCCTAGCATCCTCAGCTAATTCTCTTTATTATAATTAAATGCAAGGTCAGTATAGCCTAGAGAAAGAAAATTTGTCCTATGCAAGAACCACATTTGATTCATGCAAAATTCATGGTATTACATACCAAGTACTCATAGCACATTCCAACTACCTTAGTTAATACAACATTATGCAGAGTAATTAAAGCACATCAAAAATGTTAAAATGTATTCAACACAATGTCTCATACAATGTGTAACTGGGGCAATGTCAATTTGTGACGTGCAACACATTTTTCCAACTCCGTGCACCAGATGGAGTTTTGTACACACACACACACACACACACACACACACACACACACACACACACACACACACACACACACACACACACACACACACACACACACACACACACACACACACACACACACACACACACACACACACACACACACACACACTCACACACACACACACACCACTACAGAACATATATACACATGCATATCATTGAATACTGGGCAGTTTACAGCAGCCAAACAACATGTGCGTTTGTAGGAGCTGGAATATAAATCAAAGTTAGGTACCTATCATAGAGTTAGATCTAGAGGAGGTAGAACCTTCCTAGTAAACAAGAGGACTAATGCTGCAGGCATTAAGTCTTCTTGGCAGATAAAACTTTTCCATGCTGCTATGCACTGTTCTCATTTTCCATCATGCACAAGACTGCCTTGTCTCTCCTAAACTTCTGCAAATGTGCTGAGAAGCATATTGCAATTGTAAGTAGGAGGGAGGGAAAAGGCAATCTAAACCAGCTACACCAAATGTAGGGGAAGAAGGGAGAGTATATCACTGAGACTGGACCTACCTCTTAAAGATCTGTTGTAATGGAGATTGGGCCTACCTGTTAAAGATCTATCATAATGCAAAATATCTGATAAGAGAACATCCATCTTCTATTACAAAATAACAGAGTTCCTAGCAATTCCTTCTAGGTAGACATTCCTAGGGGAGCATCTTCTGGATTCAGTGGCCCAAAGGAAGACGTGTGCCTGGATATCACATCCAGCGAATACTATCTTGTGAAGTTGTTGAGCAAGGAGCAAATGTCATCCAAGTATGCATGCCCAAAGAAGGCTTTTGAAATTGATACTGATCTTGTCTATGTCCATATAGTACTCAGGTATACCCTTCAAACTTAGGGACAAAAGAGATTTAAGGAAAAGGCCCCAAATTAGGGAGTTTTTTAAATGCTGGTACTATTAACTTAGAGCTTCTGAAAATAATTTCCAGTTTTAGGAGGGATGGATCAAACATTTTAAAGCAGGATAGGAGCATTTCTCTAAAATCTGGATAGATGAGAGATATCTTTAGTATATAAAGATCATTTTCTTGTGTATGCAGCCGGACAATCATGCACAGACTGTTAGCTTCCAGACTTTCTGTCCTTATTTCAGAAAATTTACACAAAAACCTGTCAGTCTTTGTGGATAGCTTTAGTCAGAATCTTAGCTAAGTCATCTCATGTCCCATGCAGTTCCCCAAAATAGTGCCCCCAACTCAAAGATAAGAAGCAATAAATGAAAAAATATATAAATAAAAAATTTAAAAAAAGTCTTCTCAAAATTGAAGATGAAAAAAATCTCTTATGCTTTGAGACTGTAGCAAGCTGCCTGCTACTAATGTAGTAAGTAGCTTTCTGAAGTTAAAACATCACACATTGAGCACTTCAGTGCTTCAGCCATGGCAGTAACTGCAAAATCAGAATTCATTTATGAAACAACTCTCTCCACATGACTTCAGAAAGTAAAGCTGGTACAGCACTCTAATGCCATTGGCGCCTGCTAATTGTGCTCCCTAACAGCTTGTGCCTGGAGTAAGTGCCCCTTTACCCTACCCTAGTCACTGCTCTGGTTTTGGTCCTATAAATGTAAAATCTAAGCTGTCAGTAGACACCCGTGCTGTGGAGCAAATATTCTCCTTGATTAGAATATTAAGAAAAGAAGTCAGTTAAGTTGGTGAACTAGTTCAGTTTTGATTGCATTGCCACTTTAGAAATGGAAGAGGGTTTAGTTATGGATGTAACCAAATCTCCATGAAAGAACAGATATGGTAGAGTAACCAAAAGATCAAGAAGCTCAGAAATTAGTTATTACAACAAGAAAAAGTGTCTTTTGTGGCAAACATTTTACAGCCATTAAAAAGGCAGGATAAAATTAAGGCAGAATAAGTTTCTCCAGCCTAAAATACAAATCTCATGGTTTTAATGACATTTGTAAAAAGCTTTTCATACATTGAGCAGTGGAAAATGGAAATGTTAGTGAGACAGATTTTCTGTAGAAGAGTAACTAAGTTCAGAATCATACATTTTAGACTAGCCTAAAACATAAGTTATCTTAGTGGAGAATGGATCTAGGCCTCTACTTACTGCTGACAGAGAAGCAAATCCATTTACCTATGTCCGTCTAGTGAGCTGATGGCTTTTGTGAAGATGAAATGATCTGTATGACTCAGGTAGAACAAGGGGCAATAGTAGTTAAGAAACAGGAAATTTTCAAGGTAGTTGTCCAGGGAAGGATTCAGAAAGAAAGAAAGCATGAAGATAAATAAAACTTAGGTTTGTGCTCACAATTTCATTTTATTTTTCCAAAAAAGTAGCTAGGGGTCATTTTCACTACATGAATTGGAGTAATGGCAAAGAAGATCTGTATGAACAAGGCACTATGGAGCATGATGGGAAGGGGAGGTTCTTAGGAGTCTGGCAATGTTGTATGTGTTATGTGAGTTTAATGTCTGTATCAGTAGACCTGTTATTACAGAGGATGGGCATTCTCCTTTCAGATTTTGAATACCTATCCAATGAAACCATCATGTTCTAAGAAGGTGAGCTATAACTGGAGTAACCAACAAAAACTCGCATAGAGATAGGAAGACTACACAGAGTTCATATAGTAACCAGAGGTATTCAAAGGCAGTCATGATTCTGAAGGTCTTATTAGTATGCATGGTATTCTTTAACTTAAATGTATTTGGAAAATAAATTCCACCTTTTTTTCCGCTTAACATTTTTTGAAGAACTTTGCTGTGCATCAGACCACTCAACTGTCCCAATTTTAGAGGAACATTCCTATGTTCATGCCTGATATACCTCTACACATCGTGTACCTGTTTCTGGATGTATGTTCCTATTTTAAGTTTGATTTACCCTTTCACACAATTTTTGAATCCCCTTTCAATCATACGTGATTTTTTAAACTATTACACAGAAAAACAATGCTGCATGACTTACATTCAAATAGCACCAGTAATTTAAGGACGTACATCTTACTTCTCCCTTTTTCAGAAACAAAAATAAATGACCTAGTGTAGTAGAATTTTGTAACAGAGGTCATTAAAGTCTATAGACTTGTCATTGTCTATTTGATAACGTGCTTTTAAGTTCCCATCATTTTTGTCATTCTGTTTCTTTATTGGAAGTGGGAAGAAAAGCTTTATTTAATGAGCAGGGACACATCAACCAGCTTTAGCAAACAAAGTAGTGTCTTCAAGCTTGAAGCTTAATGTTTTCTCTGTAAAGTTACATGATGTTGTCCTTTTGTTGGGATCATTTTCAGTACTGGCTTTAGATATGCATTACTGTGGAGCTGTATCCAATAATAGAGTTTGAGAGCTTAGGTCAGGCCACCAGAAGAAGGAGTGCTCATTTTAATGAGAAGTCCTGTGCCCTCTAGCAGACTGTAAGAGAGCATAGTGTGTAACTGTTTGTAAGGGGAGAATTACAGGCATGCTCAGAATACCTGCTGCCATAAATGGTAAGCAACATCAGTATAATCATTGGCCACTAACAGTGGTGCAGACCTGACCTCAATGGTTCATTAGCATACATGACCTCACAGGAGGAGATGCAGTGCTTATATTTTAGACCAAAAGGTAACTGCAGCTGGACCTAGTCAGATCAGAAATGACAAATTCCTAGATTCCCTTGCAAGTAGTCCCAGATGGACACCTTTCCTGAAGGAAAGATTGAGGTCTGTGCTCCCCATACTGTACCAGGTAAGTTCATACTACATGATGCAGGCAGATACACATTGGTATCACTTCCTCACAATTGTGGTCACGTCTGTATCTGTAGTGCACGATTCAGCACTAGCAGTACACCCAGCCAGACCTCTCAAGCATTCAGCACAAGAAATCTGGACAAAGCCAAACATACGTGAGGGACGAAGCCCAAAAATACAGACATATTTTAAATACTGCTCCTATAAACTTAGAAAGTTGCTAGAATGACAGATTTTACATTGTTATATATTTTCTGAAGGATATGAAGTCTGAAACTCAAATGTCTGTCATTATTTAGTAATATTTATGTCAATGCTCAGTGATTTGCCAGAAAACCACAACTTTTATGAGGAACAAACCAAAAATAAGAGGGAAAAATCTCAACATTCTGTAAAAATCTGAACAGTTGAGAGGCATGCACCCAGTACAAGTTAGCTTACTGAGCAAATCTTTGTTTTATACGTAGAGCCGGCAGTCACCTCTGTACATGTGCAACAGCCAGGAAATAGATCAATTGCATTTGGGGTGAATGCACTGTCACAGGACTCAGATAGTGTCAGTACAGGCCCAAAGAAGCCCAGTGTGACTGAATTCACAGGTATGTCTGGTGCAGTGTAATGCATACAGCCTACTAATCAGTGGGATGTGTATAGTGTACATGTCCATTATCTCTGTTTGCACTTATATGGGTGGCACTATAGACACTGTTGACACAGGTGTACCTCATTAGGTAATTTGGTAGTGCGTGCTAACCTTAATCCTAACACTGCCCTTTCCCTCAACCCTAACCCTACAAATACAAAGATCTAATCCAAAATAGTTAAAATAATAATAATAAGCAAAAATATATATTTTTCAGGGAGGCAAGCCCCCCCCCCCCCCAGACACACAAACACTCACACACACCCACACACACACACACACACACACACACACACACACACACACACACACACACACACTCACACACACACTTTCACCCACACCTGCTCCTATTTATATATAATATATAGATTTTTTTTTCAAGACTGACACTGCACCATAAGATGGGTGTGGTACTCTGTGCCCTCTTTCAGATGTGGCATTAAAACAGAGATCCCATCTGCTTAAGTTGGTGGTAGCTCAGATGAATGTAAAAGATGCCATGGGACTTATAAAAAAAAAAAAAAAAAAAAACGAGTAGGTAAAGTTCCCTGGTGGCCTGGACAAATTTCCCCTAATCAATATGAATACCACCTCAGGTCACCCCTGAAAAGAGGAACTAACCTGATAAAACTGTAAATAAATAAACAAATATAATGGCTTGTTCTGGACTTCCCTTGTCACTGAAAACATGGAAACACACAGTTATATCAAAATTTGATGAATGGACTTACGAGATGAAAGGATCATCTACTGTAGCAGATACTTACAGTGACATACTCTCAGCAGTCACTAACATTTCTGAGCTGAGGGGAGCAGTATGGGAATGGGTAAAACAGGGAAACTGGGTGTGACCTTTGTGTGTAACAATACTTTCTACATTAAGGAGGAACTTCGTTAATGCTAGCATATAGATTTGTCACCTTCAACATGATGTGCAGTTTCATTGTTTAATCATTCCCCTACCTGCTTCATTACTGGAATACAATTACTCAAACAGCTTTGACAGCTTTGACTGTTAAACATTTTATCTTGTGTTTTCTTGTTACTGCAGTTTTTTGGTCTTACTGTTTTTAATCTTATTTCCTTCTTGACAATTATTAGAAAAAACAGCAAAGCATATTAGGCTGAGAAAAGAGATTTGTGCTGTATATGTTGTAAAAGCACGTGATACATACAGACAAGACTTGTATTTAAAATACATTGATAAAAAGTAAACATATCTATCTAAATGGAAATAACAGCCAGACAATTACATTACAGGTGGCCTCACTGAACTATGTTAAAAAGGTGACCTCATTTTTTAGTGTGGTAGAATGTTTCAAAAAGCTTTATCAACTTAAGCAAAAAGGCTGTATACTGTATTAGATGTGATAAAAAGTCCCATAATGACAGACAATGTTACATAAAAATGGTCAAATGAAAATAACTGGCAATGCTAGACTGCAGGATGACAAGCATAGCTCAAGGTGTTTTATTTAGATAGTTATGCATTTTTATTTAATAATAAGGTAAATGAACTGGGCCGTGCACTGTTTTCAGACATGGCCTCAGCAAAAGGTAAAAAGGACAAAAAGAATACGATCAGTCGCTAGATTATGGAAATAATAGTATAACTATGCATTAGGAACTACATGAGAAAATGTGTGCTAATTCAAAAAAACAGCACATCAAACCATGGGAGATCAGTAAGTAAACTGACAAAATAGTCTTACAACACAGTACTACCTACAGAAAAATAAATAAACAAATAACTTTATTGTACAAATGCGCTGGGCTACAAAAAGAGTGAACATTTAGAAAAATAGCATTTACAAGTGTCAGTGGATGCCAGGAGTAATGAAGGCTAAGAACAAATGGAGGCAGACACATTAGACATCTCGTGATCTAATGTGCTTCGGGCTATAGAGCGGGTCTATGGCATTTTGCTGAATCTTAAAAGAGTGAACACCTATTCATCGAACACATTTTTAGCAATACTACCGATCATCGAACGGAGTTTTCAGCAAAATTTTTCACATGGCAGGGCAAAGGTTGGCTGCCATCTGGAATTTGCCCTTTTTCCCACTGTAGTGTGATCTCTGAGTTGGTATATTTAGTTAGGGGGGGTTCTAGGGTAGGTGTTAAGTTTTATTATTTTCTTCTCGGTCACTAGGGTGTTCGACAATCGGTAGCTTTACTAAATAGGTGTTCGATGAACAGGTGTTCGCTATTTAAAGACTCAACAAAATGTCATAGACCCCTATATAGCAAGAATTACAACTAACAAGATAATTTATTTTAATTATTTTCACACTCACTTGACTGGGGACTTTTGGCTAACTACTAGGCAAAATAACTGTGAATGTGGCATATTAAATCAAAATGAAGAAACTGAACCTGTATGTATGTGATAATAGGAAAAACAGTACTGTTTGGCAGAGAATGGTTATCTAAGACTTTAATAAAATGGTATGCTGTTAAGAAGCCACATGCATCAATAAAATACAGTAGTAAATATCACACAAATGAAAATCTGGGAGATGAAAAACAAGGAGCCAATCCCAAAGCTTAGAGGTTAATCCCTTATTTGAATATTCCTGAAAGATCAGTGAGAGTTTACCAGCTGAGCAACCTGTGGAACCTCATTCTTAGTTAAGCATTTTTTATTTTTATTTTTGGCAAACAAAAAATAACAACATACCATGAGCTACCACTATAGAACTCTGTTTAAGCAAACACTTTCACCTGAGTTTCATCAAGACCATCTAATACAGTGGTTTGCAGAGTGGTTCACAGTTTGCTCATTGAAAATACCTGCTTTTATGAGGCTATCACCAGACTTTATTAGCCTGTTTTGTATCACATGTAATATGAGAGACTGTGTCTGCTTTTGTGGGGCTCATATTCATTGAAGCAAATTATGAAAGCTTTATTACAGACCTTTTTCTAGTCTGACTTGTTCTTATCAATGCATGTATCCCATGTGATATGAGAAGCTGTATCTACTTTTATGGGGCTCATATTTCCTGAAATACATTATGAATGAGTATTCTCATCTTGTTTGGCAGAAGGATTACAGTGCCTACTTACAAGAGGCTGACATACTTCTAATGTGACCAGTCCCCAGTTGTCTTCTTGATGAAAGCAAAGTTTTTTATATGAAGGGGAAGTAGTCACTTAGATGACTCCCATTTCTTTATAAATACATGCATCCAGAGAAATGGCTTACAACGGAAACAAGTCACAATGCTCATTTTTACAGAGGTCATGGATGTGTACAAGTAGGAGAAATATGTAAGTATAGTTTGAGACCTCACAAGCTTTTGTATAGGCTTTTAGTCCCCATGGAATAAAAATCCATCAAGGGATGAGCTGCAGACTATGCAAACCTTTAATAAAAGTATTGCAGATCATCTTTGAGCATAGGTAAGCTGTGCCTATGGAGTAAAGAATACAGCAGTATAGAGTGGGGGTCCTGGGATAACAATTTTCACTCTATTGCAAATTACAGAAATTGTGTTAAACACAGGCCAAGAGGCTAGAACATCTATACCTGGTTACTGTGGGTATCTACAGTGAGAGGGAGAGTGCCCCTGGTCTCAGATCGTGGTACTATGGTGTTCTATCCTGGGGTTTTAGCAGTTAGTGAGGGCTCTTCTTCCTAGCCCTCATTAACTTCTAGACCCAGGAAGAAAATCAAAATAGTGAAGACCCTGATCACAAATAATAGAGTATTATTCAAATATTTTCAGACACTGTGTCATTAATTTGTAACAGATCTCAATCAAGACAAACTCAGATTCAAATATTTATTTTGCCGGTCCTGCAGGTGTAGAGTTTAGCTACATCAAATATATATCTATGATAATAAAACAATAAGGTATTTTGCAAGTTTTCAGGGTGAAGTCTGCAGTGGAAAGTGTGTCTGCAATCTATTTTGGAATGTATTCTAACAGAAAAATGTTACAGTATCATTGCTTAAACTGTCTCTTCATGTATAACATAGCCTTCCTCAAGCCAGTAGTTGACATTTACTAAGATCTCACTTTTGACCAACAAAAATTTGATTCTACTCTCTAGCTAAGCTTGAATTTCTGGCCAGCTGCAGAAACTATAGATAAATATTGCTTCCCACTCACCAAGCAGAATTACTGTGGCCCACTCTATTACCTTGTGACTGGAAAAATTATTGAGCAGACACAGACTGAGACACTCAAAATAACTTCCTATTCCATGTGATAGTAACGTACTCAGTTACAAAATAGTAAATAAATAAGCAAATAAATAAATAAGAAAGGCTGTATTTTGTATTTATAGCTTACCAGAAGATATAAACTTAAACTGAATGTACTTTATTTATTATCATTTTTTTTACCAGTAGGTGGACGGGTTGACAGACCATTTTCAGCTACTACCAGTCACTAATATACATATACAGGGACCTAAATAATCCCAGGTGAGTCTATGTTTATAATAATTTCCACTCTCTAGATTATGTGACATAGGCCAATACTAATGCCACAAAACGTTACACTTTTATATCAATGTCTTACCCTTATGCCTATTGGCCATCAAGTTACATGGCCATCATACAGGCAGCCATGGGTGACATTTCTGATTTAGACCTAACCCTATCCCAGGAGGCTAACATGGGTACCCACATTACTACAGGGCATCCTATGCTCGCCCCCAAATATATATATATATATATATATATATATATATATATATACATATATATATATATATATATATGTTCCTGCACACATGCCCCATGACACCTACCACCACCAGATTTGGATTGCCAAGCCACACCCCCTGGTGTATAGCCATTGGGAATATGCAAGCTTCCACTTTCATGTAAGCAACTGGCCAGCAGGGACTACCATCTCCCCCTGCCCTACCTCCAGGATGGACAAGTTAGTATAAGCTACTTTCTCCTGCTCCCATCCCAGCAAAGCTACCCATTGCCTGAACTACTAGTCAAACTCTGGTCATCTAGATCATAGTAAGGGCTTTATACCACTATGTCACAGAGCCAAAGTATCCCAAATCTCACGTCTGACAACATATAACACACTATTATTTTCATTTTTTTCTACTTTTATGCAGATCTGGCTTTGTTTTCAGTGTATCCAAGGTCATCCTTTGTTCTAAACCACAATAGTTTCCCTGCAGCTGTCAAAGAAGGAACATATTTCAAGCAGTCAGGCTTTATTTCCTTCTTCATTTTAAAGTGGAACTACAGTCACATGCCACATCCTTATTATCGCTGTCCATTAATACGGGGTCAGCACTTTTGTTGTTAAACAGAAATTTGCGGTCTAGATTGGACATAGTGAACCTAAATCTATATGGACAAATACACAAAAAACACAATTTCATCATATTAATGAGAGACCACTAAGATGTTTTGCCATTGTTCAGCATAGTTTACAGAACAAGAAAATGGTAACTGATCTGAATTGTCTCAGTGACTGGGCCTCTAAGGTACACTGTTGCTAAGGGACATGGTAACTTTAAAGCACTTCAGAAGTGCACAATACGTAAGCCTGTTGCTAGGTATCTGAGGGTGGAGGAACAGCCCGATGAGCAAGATAGCACCATGGAAGTGATGATTGCTGCCACCCACCTCTTAACCTCAAAAACAAATAACTGAAACCATATTCCAAGATGGATTTATGACCAAGAATCTAACTGAATAAGAATGAGTGTCTACGGGGATCAAGATAACTCTTTGTTTGATACTCTTATTGCATGCTGTGTTGTTTGACTTTATGTATTGTTTGTGTCATGTTCTATCACTCTTGTTTCTTCTTGTGATCACTTTTTTCTTTGTGTTATAAATCTGTTCATTTTAAAATGTCTAGGTTTAGGCATTTTCAAATAAACCTGAAGTTGAAAGTTGAAATCCATAACTAGATTTGTTCTACATCATTAATCATCCCTAACAGAAGACATCCCAAAGTGTCTGCACTGTTATTTTTCCAGGCACAGCAAACCTATATTCTCCAAAGGACTTGACAAAGACCTCTACAGAGGCTAAATTTATATAGGAGAAGTATACACCTAATTAGAGAAACAGTAAAAGAGCTATAAAATTCGATTAAAAAATTGCTACTGAGAGGATTCCTTTAGAAAGTGTAAGGATCTCAGATATAATCCTCACCCTAAACTCCAGTGTAAACTGTCTCAGCTTAGACTATTCCCTTCTTTATTACTGTGGTTCAACAGCTATTTAACAGACAGGCTCCAGTCTGTAAAATAGCAGAATACTCTCTCTATCTCTCTCCATACCTGTAAGCCTCCACTGGTGTACCCCAAGGCTCTATGTTTGGTCCCGTCCTCTTTGATATCTTTATCTATGACCTCTGTACCTCCGTAGGTCCAACTTTTCTTATACAATATGCTGCTCATTCTATGCCTATATGTGCATCTAATAACTTGCCTCAGTAAAGTTACTGCTATATTTCCCCAAATCACACATACCTGTTAAAGTGAATTTCAAAACTATTTTCATTAAAAAAACAGAAATTGAAGTAGTCTCCCTTACAAAACTTTTTGGAGTGATTGTAGATGATAACTTTAAATTTGACTCGTGTGTTCAAAATAACATTAAAAAGACTCAATAAAAATTAGGAATGCTCTACAGGCATAAAAACATCAACACCACCAAAACCACTCTTTCCACTATCTACCTTCTCCAATCTCTCTTATATGGTGCACAAACCCTAACCAACCTTCAGGCTACAGTTAAAAGTAAGCTGGAGGTATGCTATAATACGGTTGCAAAATATGCCACCAATAAACAATTCTGCGGCCATCAGTGTATTGCACTTAAGGCTTTGAACTAGCTCAAGCTGCCTTACCACTTTGATTTCATACAGCTTTCCTCCACACACAACATTATTCCCAAAGCCGATAACTGGTCTGCTTTTACTCCTATTCTCCATTGCTATCCCCTAACAGACTACTTCAGTCTAATGAACAACATTTTCTTCGCATATGTGAACCCACCAAATCCTCTGGCGAAAGTCTCTATTCATACTCTGTCACTAAGAAATGGAATTCTATCCCTGTGCAAATTAGCTGTATCTATAACCTCTCCAATATCAAACAACTACTAAAAGACTATCAAAATAATTCCTTGCTCTGCTCCTGCACTGCCCTGGGCTGAACTAGTCCCACCCCCTTCCAGCATACCTGACTATGTTTATAGAGGGAGAATTAGTAAAATGTATTTCTTAGAAAGCAAACAATATAGCTTTGCCTGAGCTACATTATCTAGTCATCTCTGTTCCAAGGAGTATACTCAGTGTGTTTAATGTCATCTATTATCTACTGGTAATGTTCTTTTTCAGCTTGTTATAGCTGTCCAAGTATTTGCATTGTATGTATACGTGTGCACTGTTTGGACTGAAGCTGAATCTTTTCTTATATCATTCTTCTGTATTAAGCTTTGTAATAACTTTATTTAACTGCAACAATACATACATGCATACATATAAATATTTTAAGCATTTGCATTAATGCCCTTAGATCCTACCAATATACCAAAACAGTTGTTCCCATAGAAAGTGTCCAAGCTGTTCTTAAAAATATCTAAACTAGTGCTTACTTTAATGTAATTCAGTAGTTGTTCCATGCATCAGCTACTGTGTCAGAGAACCAATTAGTACACTTCTCATTCCTAAAGAATCTTCTACATAGGTTGTCTGATGACTCTCTACTATTTTTTGATAACCCCAAATATTCCCAGAGGTAGTTGGCTCTAAATGCCCTAAATACCTGAATAAGATCTCCTCTTAGATATCTATGAGACACACTGTACAAGTTTAAATATTTTAAGTCTTTCCTAATAACTTAAATGTTCACATCCATGGATCCATGGATGCCCTTGGTATATTTCTGCAGTACTCTTTCCAGTGTACTCATGCTTGTTTTCTTATAGGGTTTTGATATTGTATTCCATTCCAAGTCTGGGACTAATGTAACTAACAAACAATCACTTCATCATTTCTAATTTCCTAGACTTTATAAATCTTTTTTGCAACCTATAATTTTGTAACTATCATTAACCAATTGGTTGATATGATTAGAAAAACTCAAAGCTGTATCTACCCATATATCCAGGTCCTTAAATGAATCTATACTTTCAATCAATGTGTGTTGTATTAAATATTCACCTTTCAGTTTTATGTCAACCAAAACACATATACTTAGTTTTTTATGTATTTTTCAGCATATAATTCTCTGTGTTCACATCATCAGTTTAGCCTTCTTTTGCAGACATGCCTGATCTGTAACACGTAATTGGTTTGCCTACTTTCAAGTCATCTGCATGTAGACCGTAGAACCCTTCAGATGAAAAAGTTAGGTCTGAAAGATACAATCTAAACAAGTAAGGGCCTAGGACAGAGCTGTGTGGGACACCCTGACTATTATCCAAGAATTTCACCTGTCCAATTGCTGTATGATACTTGCCAAGTACTATTTGTAAACCATGCAGTTATCCATCTTATCAAGAGTACATCAATACCTAGTTGCTCTAATTTATTGATCAGTGTTTTGTGTTTGACGCTAACAAATGCTGAAGTTAAATCTATAAAAATTACATCACAGCACACATTTTCATTCATAGCTGTTATTATATTGTTATAGAACATCATGTTATAGGTGATAATAGATCTATTTTCAACATATGCATGCTGATATATGTTTTCAAGTCCCAACCTATCCAGTTCTGACAATAACTTAGCCAATATTACCTTCTCCATTATTTTTCCACAACATAAAAGTAGACTTAAGGGTCTATATGATTCTGCATTTGTCCTACTCCCTTTTTCCTTAAAGACAGTTTTAATAAGTGCATGGCTCCAATCTTGAGGAATCTCCCCATATTTATATGACCTAGTAGATAATAGATATAATGGTACTGCAAGTTCTTGCTAAAGTGTTCTTAGGTTATTATTACTAATTTCATCCCCTCCCCATGCTTTGTTTAGATCCAGTTTGCATAGTTCTTTTTTCAATATAATCTAATTTGGTTTCAGCAGCTGAAGTTACCTGGATACCACTAGGACTACTTATCACCCCCTTTGTGCAGCCAAACCATTTTGCATAAGATTTTGTAAATATATCTATAATCTGTTATGTCTGAGAATAAATTTTAGAATCTACACACAGTTTTATCAATTTGTATGTCTTTACTCCCTCCACATCTTATGTATCTATGACTTTTTTTATTATGCTTAATATCTTTATATACATTTTCTTCAAATTTTTAATGATCTTGTCTCATACTGCGCTTAATTTGTTTGTCCAGCTTGTCTGTTTCAGTTTTCAAGGTTGTAGGTTGACCTCTTTTTCCATTACTTATATTTTTTCTCTCACCTTAGTCAAGTATCTCATTCTTAGGGAAATGTATCCTCCTGAAGTTGTGTGCCTAGATCCTGATGCTAAACTTTTTTTTTTTTGATTTTGTGCATTCAAACAATTTCTTTTTCAAAACTTTCCATATACTTCTGCATTTTTTCCATTGAACACATCACTCTAATTAGTTTTACATAGTGTCTGTTTTGCTTCCATATAATCTGTAAATAATCTTCTGTGTATTGGCTTAGATTTCAGTTTGACAGAATTATCTAGCAACAAACTAACCTTTATAACCCCATAATTGCTGCATTTCAATGATGGTAAAACTTGGCATGAAGTAACAGTAATTTCCTTAGGAACACAAATAATATTGAATATGTCAAATAAATAATAAGTCAAATAAATGTTGTTTTACCTCCAACATAAAAAAACTCTCAACTAAACTTAAACCCACCAAATTAGCAGCAGACAACCACCCAAGTGAATACCTACAAATCACAGCTGATGCTCTGGCCTACCCAGTATCCATCTTGATTAACCGATCTCTGTCAGAAAGTTACGTTCCCACATTGTGGAAAGTCTCACATATAATTCCCCCCCACAAAGGCGGACCCTCTGCAGAACTAACCAATTATCGCCCCATAGCTATTCTCTCTCCACTCTCCAAAATACTAGAGAGATGCATACACTGTCAGGTCTCACACTACCTCCTTACTAACAACCTCCTTTCCAGTACTCAGCATGGTTTCCGACCAAACCATAGCACCACCACTGCCTTACTCTCCTTTACTAACACTATCCTTCAGCATAAAAACAATGGCTATCTCTCCTCTGCTACTTTTCTAGACCTATCTAAAGCATTTGACATGGTCCCACACAAACAACTTATCTCTGTCCTCAATAACCTATCCTTCTCACAATCAGTCACCAACTGGTTTCACAGTTACCTGTCTGACCGCCAACAATCCGTTGTATGGCAGAATGACACATCTCCCCAACTACCTGTCTCCATAGGGGTTCCCCAAGGATCCATCCTTGGACCCCTACTTTTCTCTGTTTACACCAATAATCTAGCCTCTGCCACCAGACATGGCACACTCATCCAATATGCAGATGACTCAACCATCATCTGCTCAGCCCAGTCCCTACCCAAACTGCAAAAAGTCACACAGGAAGCCTTTTCCTCTGTTGAAACATGGTTATCCGATGCCCAATTAATACTCAACCCAAACAAAACTAAACTACTCATCTTCCAACCCACCAAACATACTCAAAATAACTCTCACTTTAACATCACAGCAAAAGACAACACCACTATATACCCAACTGAACACACCAAATTGCTAGGAGTGGAAATAGACAATAAACTAAAATTTGACATTCACATATCCATGACCATAAAAAGTCCACAAAAACTAGGAGCATTATACAGAAATAAACAATTTCTCACCAAAGCAGCAAAGATTTCAATAGCAAATTCCCACCTTATCTCCACCCTACTTTATGCCTCTCCAGTATATACCAACCTAAGGCAATGTGATCTAAACAAGCTAGAGACCTGCTACAACAAAATCGCCAAATTCGCCACAGGGGCATCCTACCATAGTCACCACTGTCTCTCACTTGCTGAACTGGGCTGGCTTGAACTCCCTCACCTCCTTCAGTGGTATCAACTCTCACTCGCCCACAAACTAGTAAACCATCCACTAAATGTCCCATCCAACCCTATCGCACCACCAGACCACTAAGATCCAGCAACAAAAATCACTTGCAGATCACTAAAGCCAATAACTCTGCTGGTGAAGCACTATTCTCTTGCGCCATAGCCAAATTATGGAACGCACTCCCACCCACAATTACCTCCGTACCATCATGCACCAACTTCAAAACTTTATTAAAAGTGCACCTAAAAACATGCTGGCTATGCCCTTGCAACTCCCACTCTAATATCATCCACCCCATCCAACTACTACCTTTCTTTCACCTCCACTAACTACCTTGATGATAACAAGCTCAGATGCTCATAAGCCTAGTACTTATTATACAGCAGGAACTTCTCATTGTTACATTTGTTAATGCCTGTTATGTACTTCACAGATAAAGATTCTAGTTGTCTACTGATGTACTATGTTCTTCATCTGTAAATATGTTGTAAGTAATTTCTATGTTAAATTGTTAATCACTATGCAATCCAATGTAACTACTGTCTGTTTATTTTACTGTGGAGCTTTTCTCCCCGGGCCTCCACTGAAAATGGACCCACGTCCAGTCGGACACTCCCGGTCAACAAATTTAAATAAATAAATATCTAATATGGTCCATTCCTTGACAGTTTATTTTTACAATCTGAAGTAATTGCTGTTCCTGAACATATATTGTGAATGCTTTCCTTTTAATGTTGTTGAATCAATATTATTCCAGTCTGTTTCTGGTAAATTTAAGTCCCCAGCCACTATTATTCTTCCCTCCTGTGTTTTATCATCAACCATATTATGTCAATGTGGAGCTTTTCAGTTTTCTCTCCAGGCGTCAGCTAAAAATGAGATACTATCCCAGTCAGACTTTCATGGTAAGCAAATGTCAACTAAATAAAATAAATAAACAGTGAGATAGAAAGTGAGAATATGGCATATGTAGTAAATCTGAGGTTGTGGTGCTTCAGAGTATCCCCCTTAGTCTGACCTACAATGATCTTGGAATAATTCTATATAAGTAGTTGGAGTGTTTGGAGAGCACTGCTGCATGCCAAGGCTTGCAGGGGAGAAAACCTCACCTACAAAAACACTTCAATGGCATTACAGCAAGTTTCAAGATTTTGTACATTTATACTTAACCATCACACCATATATTTTATGTTTGCAGAACTAGTTATGGATCTCACAGTTCAGATGGAGTGCCGTTGATACAACTATGAAGCACTATTAATCAATGTATTTATGCCATAAATAGCATTTCTGTTACAAAAGTAACATTAAATGATTTACAGTGATATTTCTGGTGGAAATATATTACTTGAGAGCAAATAATGCCAATGCCAGCTAAAAAGTATGTCACCTGCAACTATGTGAAAAACTCCATACTGACTAATGGGCCTGTTGCTAATGTTGTAGCTGCTTTTTTCCTGCTAATTTAGAAAGTAAAGGCAGAGAGAATACAGTGTATGTGTATATGAAGAAACATTGCAATTCCTGCAACAATAAGTAAGGCTTGCATGTATAGAAGCTCTGACTCTGTATATTAACAGCGTAATGTTACATTATGCAAATACTCATCAGTAATCCAATGTTTAATAAAGATCCATTGTTGAAATGTAAAGTCTATTTGATTTAAAGTCAAGAAGAAACACAGAAACAATAAATCCAGAATACTGAAATCTTTTAACCTGAACCTAACAACCCAAAACAAAAACATCAGCAACAAGTAAATCTGAAATCATCATCTTCATCATCACCAACCTTTTTCCCATTTTGCATTAACTGTCACCACCTCTCTTGATTCAGAGACACTCTCCTAATTTCTTTGAAAGTGATGTCCGCCTGTGTCAGGTCTTCTTTCACACAATCAATCTATCTCTTGGCTGGATTTCTTCATTTTCTCTTGCCTTTTTTCTCTTTCTCCAAAATCTGCTTTACCAAATCACCTTGTGCTTTCCTGCACACATGACTGAACCACTGTAATCCGTTCTCTTTGACCTTCTCTCCAATTGGAAATACTTTGGCTTCTGCTCTGATGTCTCCATTTCTTCAGTTTACCACATTGTGCATCCTACTAGCCATCTCAGCCACTTCATCTCCATCACCCCAAGCTTTCTCAGCTGCTCTGCTTTCACTGTCCGCACAGCAGAAGAAGCTACAGCATTGTTTGTACACCTTACTTTACAGCTTCTTTGGCAGCCTTCTGTCACACACTACCCCAATACATTGTGTCAGTAGGCTTCAGCACCAGTTATTCTAGCTTTGACCTCTTCATTCAGATTTTCCTTCTCATCCACAACACCCAGGTACTAAAGGCTGTTAATATGTTTTACTATTTTTCTTCTGTATTAGTTTATTTTTTATTTATTTATTTTATTTTACATTTGTTGACTGGGCTAGTCCAGCTGGATATATGTCCATTTTCAGTAGAGGCCCGGGGAGAAAAGCTCCACTAGTTATTACAAGTTTAAACAGAAATAGACAATACAGGTTATAACAGATATTATGATGGCAGCAAACCAAAATAGGTAATAAAATATATATATTTTTTTCACATGATGTGAATTACAGTAGTCAGACAATATATATGTGAAAAAATATATATACATAAATGTTATGTAAAGGGAAAGTTATCAAGGATACAGGGAAAAAAATTATGGAAAAAGAAAAGAAAGAGAAGAAGGAGCAGAGTTAGTCTGGGTTATTGCAGGAGCATAGCCAGTGTTTATTGAGATACATTTTCAGTTGCCTTTTAAAAATTGTGAGAGAAGTCTGAGATATGATATCAGAGGGTAGTTTGTTCCATATTTTTCCAACAGAGTCGGAGAAGAGGCAGTCTCATGCAGAGTTATTGGGTTTAACAATATTAATCAGTAGTTTGTTTGAAGAGCGTAGATGTTTCAGATTGTTATATGGTGTAATAAGGCTGGAGAGTATTGCTGTTTTAGTGGGTTGGTTTAGGATCTTGTGAGCTGTTGAAGTTCAAGCTGGTTAGGAAGTTCAAGCCACCCTAGTTGTCTTAGATTCAGGCAGTGATGGGTTCTAAAAGGGAATCCTGTAGCAAATCTAGCAATATTGTGGTAAGATGTTGCTAGTTTCTTGAGGTTGCTATTGGAGAGATTACTGTATATGGGGGAAGCATAGAGAAGAGTAGAGATTAGGTGAGTTCTGGCTATGGTGGTTCTTGCTTCAGGTGTAAGGAAAGGTTTGATTCTGTATAGGGATCCTATTTTTTATTCACTAATTTTATTGTATTGTTGATGTGAGAGTCAAAGTTAAGATTGTTGTCTATTGTTATTCCTAATAATTTAGTAGTTGGGTCAGGAGAAATAAGAGTACCGTCAGTGGAAGTGAGAGTGAAGTTTAGTGGGGTTGACTTTCGGGTAGGTGAGAAGAGTAGCAGTTTGGTTTTCTTGGGGTTAAGGAGCAGGCAATGGTGTGAAAACCATTGTTCTACAGTGTTAAAAGAATTTTGGGTAAGAGACTGGAGTTCACTTTGTGAGGTAGCTGTGCAGATTATAGTAGAATCATCTGCATATTGAATGCAGGTAGTGTTTGGGATAGCTGATTGCAGGTCATTAATAAAGATGGAAAATAGAAGTGGGCCTAAGATAGAGCCTTGTGGCACTCCTAAAGAGATAGGAAGGAAATCAGATAGTGAATTTTTCCAGAGTACTGCCTGCTGACGGTTTTCTAGGTAAGATGTAAACCAAGTTATGGAAGGAGGATCAAGTGAGAGAAAATTCAGTATGTGAAGAAGAAGTTTGTGATTAACCATGTCAAAAGCTTTAGATAAGTCAATGAAGACTGCAGATGATAGATTATTTTTGTTGCGGTTATAGTTGATGGAGTTTGTGAAAGAGAGTAATGCAGTGGTGGTACTGTGGGAAGGTCTGAATCCATGCTGACAATTAGCGAGTAGTGGAGAAGGTGGGTAAGTAATTGTTTATGGATACATTTTTCCATGATTTTAGCAATAGGTGATAGTAGTGCTATGGGGCGAAAGTTAGAGAAGTCATTGAAGTTCCCCCCTTTGTGTAGTGGGATGATATGAGATATCTTCCAGATAGAAGGGAAAATTCCTTCATTTATAGATCTATTTATCAAAATAGACACGGGATAGGCAATGGCTTTAGCACCTATTTGCAGAAACTCTGCAGGAAGTTTGTCTGCGGAGGGGGTGGTAGGTTTTAGTTTTTGGAGCAGTGATGAGATAAAGGAGGTAGAAATTGGTTGTAAGTGAAGGGAGGGAGGTTGATTTGCAATTGGTAAAAGTAGCTTAGAGGTGTCAGGAGATAGGTGACTAGCAAGAGTTTGAATAGTATTAGTGAAGAAAGAATTAAAGGCATTAGCTGTATGTGTGGGAGTCTCTGGGTTAGAGCCTTGAGGGTTGGGTGTGATACATTGGCCTGGGGATAGAAGATTGTTAATGCTGGTCCAGAATTTTTTAGGTTCCTTGTTGGAGGCTTGTTGTAATTGAAGGTAATAGTTCTTTTTGTCAGTCAGGATCGCTTGTTTTGTACTGTTTCTAAGTTCTCTAAAGTGTTGGCGGTTAGTTAGATTCTTAGTGGTACGCCATTTTGCCCAGGATTTGTTTCTAAGAATGATTCTTTGCCTTGTATTGTTGGTCAGCCAGGGTGCTGCTTTAACTTTGATTCTGATTGCGATTTGGGGCATGAAGGTCTAGGATGGATAAGAATGTGGAATTGAAGTATTCTACTGCTTCATTAAGGGGAAGATATTTTAGTGGAAACCAATTACATTGTTTTAGCTCTGTTTGAAAAAGTTCAGAGTTGAATTGCTTTTTTTTTTTTGAACGGAATGTTCTGTAGGTGGTAGGAAAAATTAGGTTGGTTTTATAACATAAGTTAGTGAATGATCACTTAGATCATCTGGAAGGGTACCTGATTGGTAGGAAGACAATCAGTGAAGTATCAGAGTCCAGCAGGTAAGTCTGAAAGTAGGAGAATGTAGACACAAGTTCAGAGGCTAGTAGAAAGAAGGTCAGGATGTTAGAGGAGAGGAAACTTCTTAAGGATGCCTTGGTACAAAGGAGAGATGGTGTATAAGTGAGTCTGAGGATACTGGGAACAGAGTGAAGGAAAAACTGGGAACAGGGTCAAAAAGGTAGGGATTTAGAAATAGGGTAGGAAATACAATGAAAAAGCTATGATTAAGACGGCTCCTAGTCACATCTTTATTGGATATAATCTTAACCAATAACTACTTCCTGTTTAACAACGAGCTATATCTGCAGAAATGCGGAGTAGCTATGGGGTCCCCAGTAGGAGCTAGCTTTGCAAATATAGTTATGGCTTACTGGGAGGGCCACTTTTTACTGAATAAAGAACAATACACATCCAATATAAAATATTATACACGTTTTTTGGATGATATTTTCATCTTGTTCTATGGTAATAAAGACACAGCAACCAAACTGATAGACTATTTGAATGGTACTACCAGTTTTCTTAAATTTACATTTGATTTTCAGGATGTTAGTATTAATTATCTAGATATTACTTTGGTTAAAGACAATGACAACAAACAATTTTATGCCAAAATACATAGAAAGAGTACATATTGCAATTCATTTTTGCATTATACGAGTTTACATCCACAATTTCAGAAAAAGGCTATTGTAAAAGGCCAAGCAATTAGAGCAGCCCGTATGGTTACTCGAGATAATGACTTTATTTGTGAATGTAAACTGTTGGAAGACATGTTCAACCATAGAGGATATCCTAAGACGTTCCTCAAAAATATATTCAATGAAGTTAATAGAAAGAGAGAAAATGGAGTTATTCTTCCTCTTTTGAGGGAGAGAAATTTTATACCTTGTTCTGAAGAAACAGTAACTACTCAAATTTACAGAGATGTAGATACCAGTACAGATTCTAGACCTATTGATACTGACGAGTGTAATTTTAATAGTGCTGGTCTAGTTACCAATACCAAAAATTATTCGGGTAGTAGATATATCATGACATTTAGTCTTGAAAGTGATATTATAAGAAAGATTTTGTACAAAAATTGGACTATACTTCTATATGATAAGAAGTGTTCCACTTGTTTTAGTAACTTACCAAAAATAACCTATAGAAAAGGAAAAAACCTTAAATTATTATTAGAAACTAGACCTATAAAAAACAAAGAGAAAGAAAAGGGGACTTTTGGTTGTGGAAGCTGTAATAACTGTAAACATATAAAAACAGGCAGCAAGCACATAATAAATAATAAATTATATGTGCTGAACCACAGACTGAATTGTAATTCTAAATCTGTGGTGTACGCTGCATTGTGCTTAAACTGTACAAGTTTTTATATCGGGAAGACGGAAAGGTGCCTTCGTGATAGAATTTATGAGCATACCAACGCTATTTCTAAAATGAAGATTGAAAATGCTTTAGCAAAACATATTTTATCCTTCCCAAACCATAAATTTAAATTTATAGGACTGGACCAAGTGCAACCAGATAGTAGAAGAGGTCCTTTCAACTTGCTTTTAGAAGAACGTGAACTATCCTGGCAAATAAGGACTAACGCTTTCCTTGAGCCAGGGCTTAATGATCAATGTAACATTTCATATCTTTTAAAGCTCAGAAGCTTGAGCAGATAAACTTAGACAACTGGTTTTATTTTATCTATTTTACATTTATTTTATCTGGTTCAGATTTCAATACAGTACTTCCTGTGGTACCTGTTTTTAGACAGTTTGTATTTATTCTTTCATATATTTTAGATGGCTGACATATATATACAAAAAAATTTTTCTATGTAAACAAATGTATATTTTTTTCTTGCTTATATATTTTATGTATGTTCACTTGTTGGGGTTGTATTGTAGGATTTATGTTTTGAGTACATATCATATACTTCTTTAACTTTGTATTAACAATTAACCTAAATGTTTCTAGTTAATTGCTTGATTGAGTAAGAATTTGTATAAATAGTACTGGCTGAGGTTTGAAATTTATCTGAAGAAGTTATTCTATTGGGAATGACGAAAAGCGCTTAATTAAATACTTCTGTTTGGTTTGTGAATTCCCTTGCCTGGAGTTCTTTTGGTTTTTGTTTTTTTAAGACGGCTCCTAGTGGCCAGTTGCTATGTAGCAATGGAGAGATCCCCTATTAGATTTGGTAGTCTAAGGGGAAGTAAGGATGAATCATAGTGTAGGAAGGGGGGTAAGAAGCGGTTTAGATTAAATATAAGAAAGGAGTGAGAGGCTGAGGAGAGGGTTTGGCTGCTGGCTAACCTGCCTGAGAGGTTTGCTTATCCTTGCAAAGTCTTAACATTCGTTTAGTAACAGTTTATTTGGATCAATGTCAATACATACTTTCCCTGCCCTTTTAGAAGGAAAATGTCTCTTTGGGAGCTGTTAGGTTTTTCTCCTTTGTTCTATTCTTCAAAGGCGTCCAGTTGGGTAAATGCAGGTATTTGGAGCAGGGACAGTCTGGAACACAGTTTTTCCCTGCCCTTTTAGAAGGAAAATGTCTCTTTGGGAGCTGTTAGGTTTTTCTCCTTTGTTTGCCCTATTCTTCAAAGGCATCCAGTTGGGTAAATGCAGGTGTTTGGAGCAGGGACAGCCTGGAACACAGTTTTTCCCTGCCCTTTTAGAAGGAAAATGTCTCTTTGGGAGCTGTTAGGTTTTTCTCCTTTCTTTGCCCTATTCTTCAAAGGCGTCCAGTTGGGTAAATGCAGGTGTTTGGAGCAGGGACAGTCTGGAACACAGTTTTTCCCTGCCCTTTTAGAAGGAAAATGTCTCTTTGGGAGCTGTTAGGTTTTTCTCCTTTCTTTGCCCTATTCTTCAAAGGCGTCTAGTTGGGTAAATGCAGGTGTTTGGAGCAGGGACAGTCTGGAGCACAGTTTTTCCCTGCCCTTTTAGAAGGAAAATGTCTCTTTGGGAGCTGTTAGGTTTTTCTCCTTTGTTTGCCCTATTCTTCAAAGGCATCCAGTTGGGTAAATGCAGGTGTTTGGAGCAGGGACAGTCTGGAACACAGCTTTTCCCTGCCCTTTTAGAAGGAAAATGTCTCTTTGGGAGCTGTTAGTTTTTTCTCCTTTGTTTGCCCTATTCTTCAAAGGCGTCCAGTTGGGTAAATGCAGGTGTTTGGAGCAGGGACAGTCTGGAACACAGTTTTTCCCTGCCCTTTTAGAAGGAAAATGTCTCTTTGGGAGCTGTTAGCTTTTTTCTCCTTTGTTTGCCCTATTCTTCAAAGGTGTCCAGTTGGGTAAATGCAGGTGTTTGGAGCAGGGACAGTCTGGAACACAGTTTTTCCCTGTCCTTTTAGAAGGAAAATGTCTCTTTGGGAGCTGTTAGGTTTTTCTCCTTTGTTTGCCATATTCTTCAAAGGCATCCAGTTGGGTAAATGCAGGTGTTTGGAGCAGGGACAGTCTGGAACACAGTTTCTAAGTCAAGCACCGGAGCAGGGCACTCAGCAGCCAGGTGGAGGGTAGTAGAAGAAAGATGTTTTCAGCTTCTTATGATTTTCCTCCATTTGCTGCCATGTCCATCATCTTGTTTGTACTCAGTTTCATTCCAAGTGCATTCAGTTTTGTAATGCAGTCTGCTGTTGTTTGCTAGACTTCCTGTTCATAGTCTGCTTGTAGAGTCACATGATCTGCATACACTAGCTGTTCTGGTCTGTCCACTCCATCCTGTTTCTTGATGTAGTCCATCAGCAGTATGATCAGCAGTGGGCTCAGAGATATATCCTGATGCATACCTACATCCACAACCAAAAGGAACCCCTCTGTGAATCTGAACACTGCTCGTACTTGTGTTAGTGGGTCCTTGTAGAACACCTGCACTACTTCTATCAATGTTTCCAGGACTTTGGACCATCACAGCACTGAATAAATCAGCTTTCTCTGGACCTTGTTATATGCTTTCTCAAAATCTAAGCATGCATAGTTGGACTTTTTTCTCAGCTTCATCTTCTTCTTGACTGTCTCACTGCAAACATCAGGTTGGCTGCATTTTACCTTGAGCTGAATCCAAACCAATCATCTCCCATCTTACTTTCTATTACTCTGTGTATTCAACTGTCAAACACTCTCTCTCCAGTACTTTCATGCAGTGTGGCAGGAGTTTGATACCCGCATACTGTCTGCAGTTGTGGCTACCCCCTTTGTTCTTGTACACTGGCTCTAGAATGCGTATTTTTACAATGCACCTCTCTCCTGTCATACCACAGTGAGTACGTGCTGGAGTCATTTCTCCTCTACTCACCCAACATCGCGATCATATCAGCCATGGCTGCTTTTGCGCCTGCTTCATTCCTTGACTTCATTTTCCTTAGTGTACTTTGTACTTCTAGAGTGAATTCTAAGTAAACTCCTCACCTCTTAAACCAAACTCTGAAATACACCCTAAAAAATTAACACATAGAAAATCATTATAAAGTAATTCTGTAACAGTCGGGGGCTATTCTTCCCACACCCTGCTTCATTTTGACACAGGGGTTGAAGTGCCTTACAGAAAGACAAATACTTGATTTTCTAACAAAATCTAGTATTTCTTTTCCCAGAGATGTGTATCCTGACAATAAGAATATTTAATTTCTGGAGAATTAAGAGCACATCCCCAAATTAAAGATTTTCCCTTCCAGAGAAGCATCATTTCAAACTATTATATTTGTCAATTTGCTGCTGTGACCACTTACAGTTATATGGTTTCAGAACATCTAAAAATGATCAAAATTGCCTTTGATATTGTTATTCAGAATACCTTGTTCTGTGTTCGAGCTTCTATTTTGGATATTTTACAAAAATAACTTTGCAGATATTAGACCAAATGGAAAAAGAAATGCTATTATTTAGCCAATAAACTGGGCATAACTTTAGAACTGTTCAGTATTTCTTCACAAGTTTCAAAAAGGTATGTGATCATAAGTAGCTGGATTCCTATTCCCTACCCCCACCAAACTATTTGTATCTACATAAACAAAAATATGTACTTACCATAGAGATTTGGTGGTAGAATATCCATACTCATCTGTTCCCCATTATCTCATGCCAAATCCCTCATGACACTGATAGAAATGCCCGCACATCTTAGTTATACCAAATAAAATCAATTACCACACTATTGTTAACTATAGGAACCTTCAATATCTGCTGATAACCATGATAACTACCGTGATAAGTTGAATTCTATTCATATTAATCCCTCTACACTAATCCTGGGTGGGTTTAACTACCTATATATTAACTGGAAATCTTATAAAATAAATAATACATAAACATAGTGGTTCCTTGATGCTTATCAGTACTAACTCCTTTGGTCAAATATTCTAAGTTACCACCAGAGGTGCAACACACTTGACCTTGTAGTTACAAATGTTGCCTTTACTTGCACTCCTACTAATGTTATTCCCTCCTTAATCAAATTTGACCATCAAAATGTCATCTTCTCACTCAAGGCTATCCTGTTCAATAACATTGTCATATTCAGAGATTACTCCAAAGCCAACCTTATATCTCTGTATGACAGCCTGAAGAAATTACAGCTTACCCTCTCCACTTACTTATTTACTAGGGTTGTTACATATACATCTGACTTCTGCACCTATCTAAACCAGTATATACATGACTTTATTCCCATTTAGCATGGGCAGAAAGAGAAGTTCAAAAGTAAACCACTGTGGTGCCTCTCCTGAATGAACAAACTCTGTAATAAGAGGAAAAAGTACCTGCTTTATTTGAAATATTCCCTACCACCTACCATAAGGAGGTACTTCGGCATGCCAGAAAAGATCTCAAGCATATCATTAGGAAGACTAAGGCAGGTTATGAATTGAAAGTAGCCACCTTCTCCAAGGACAACCATAAGGCCATCAGAAGTAACACTCAACATTGTAGCAAGCTTCATTTGAATGGTACTAACTATTCGGATCCCCAAGCCATAGCCAACATCCTAGCTGACAACTTCTGCTCGAGTTTCATCCCTCACACTCCTTCCCATATTACTTACTTCACTAAATTCCACTTCCACACAAATTACTATGGACCATATCTTAGAAGCTCTATCCAAAACCAGAACCAGGAGGTCCATGGGTTCAGATAATACAGTAGGCTGATTGCTAGTTAGAGGTCCATACTTCTAGACAATAGAGTAGTCTGATAGCTAGTTAGAGGTCCATAGGTCCAGACACTATAGTAGGCTGACTGATGGTTAGTACTAAGTACAGTACTGACAGGCACTCTAGTGGTGTAGAGTGATAAAAGTCCAGACTACAATGTAGGCAACACAGGCTTGATTAGAGGCTCAGGTGACTGACAGAGCATCAAGTGGATGGGCATATGATGGTAGTATGAGGGTGTCTCTTTGTGTCGATCCTTGACGGAGGCCAAGGACCTCACTAGAGGAGGCATGGTTAGCAGGGTGGAAGTGAGCCTGGCTGAGCTGCTGAGGAGGTGTTTGCTTTCATTGCATATGCACCCTAGACTGAGCCATGTTGTCACAAAGGGAGGCTGAAATGAGTAGGTCATACAAAAAACAGTACAGCACTGCAGAACTCCATCCCCCAAACATTTTCAACCTTAGTCTTTCCACAAGGTAACCTGATTTCTGGCGATGTACTGCCATCTGCTAGTCCATGAAAGAAACTCCACCACAGACCCTGGCAACTATTATCTTATTAGTCTCAGCAGCAACGTCTGTAAAATGATGCAATGTATATTAGTGAACTTGATAAGCAATGAAAGTAATGAGCTACTGTACCTAGTGAACTTGGCTCCTTAATCTAATTAATTTCTTTGAAAATGTAATTACTGCCATTGACGAAGGCTATTCTGATCATACTGCTTATCTGGACCTTATTAAAGCTTTCAATGCAGTTCCACACACTGGCATCAGTGAGAAACTCAGTAGTCTAAACATAAACCCCCTCTGTCACCCACCAGGTTGTAAATTGTCTCTCCAGTTAAATGCACATGGTGAGAGTTGGTGGCACTTTCTAATCTAAAAGGCACGTTACTAGTGGTGTCCTTCAGGGATATGTCCCCGATTCTCGCTTCTTAACCATCTTCTTCTCCAAAATGAAAGCAGATGTTAATGGTCTAAGACCAACAAAGTTTGCCAGTGACTGTAATCTGGATGCTTTTATTGACTGCCCCACAGATAGTCATATTCTCTAAAAGGAGCTTGGCAGAACCAACACTCGGTATACTAACCATGGCCTTAAAGTAAATAACAAAAAATGGAAGGCAATTAACTTTGGTAAACAAGTCTGTCTTATGGATTTTCACATAAACAGGAGCCCACATAAGACTGACACAGCCATTATAGATTTAGGTACTTTCATTAACAACAAAGTGTTCATTAATCATTACATATCAGTTAGTTAACTGGTACTGGTAGCTAACCTTGCTCTATTTACTACCAAGGTTATATCCTCCAGATCTAAGGATGTCATAATCACCATCTCTTCCACTCTCATTTGGCTATTCTTAGAATACAGCGAACCATCTGGGATTTATAGTTCCAAATACCATGTCCAACTACAAAAGCTGCAACATTTTCTACCTAAAACAGCAAAGGACTAAATTCTGTTCACTACCTATAGAAACTAAATTTTGTCTATTTTCTACCAATGCCTATGTAATGATCTTTGATTTGCCTTCTGGCTTATGAAAGGTCCTATCCTACTAGATTTTCTGCACCTCAGAAGTACTGGTAATATAAAAACACTTGCACCAAAGACCTCAACCTTCATTGCAACATAAACAAAACCTCATGGAGAAATAGGTTTTTAACTCAAAGAGTCCTCTACTTATGAAACAAGCTCTTTTTACATATCAAACAATGTAACACATTGGCCTCCTTCAAGTTCTGCCTAAACAAGTGGAATGTTATCCACAAATTTACTCCTAGGAAATATCTGTATGTCCTTCATTGCGTGGGGTGGCAAATCAAACTACTAAACTCTCTCAGCTGCATAGCTAATATCTATATGGGTGTACAGGCCACCAACCTAGCAAGAACCAATGAACTTAACAATATGTAGGACTGTGGTCTGTCTTCCTCTACTTCTAAAAAGACAGATAAATCTGTGAGGCACTGATCTGGTATACCAACCTGCAGCCTCAGCAATCTGCAGGACAAAGAATAAGATTAGGAAAAAGGATAACTGTTCAAAATGTTGGTTCCTGTCTAGAGCTAACTTAACAAAAGTAAATAAAATCTTTTTTCACAGGAAAAGCAATCCAGTTAAGGGTTTAAGGAGACCTTTATTCAATGATGGATGAGTGCTCAAAAAAAAAAAAAAAAAAAGCCACCCATGGTGATATCAGCTGGGGTAGGGTGGCTGTGGTGGTGCAGCGGTTAACGTTGTTGCTTCACAGTAAGAGGTTCTCCGGTTCGATCCTTGGATGGGGTGCCTTCTGTGCGGAGTCTGCATGTCCTCCCTGTGGTTGCGTGAGGTTCCTCCGGGTGCTCCAGTTTCCTCACACATCACAAATACATGCTGTATGTGGATTGGATACTCTACATTGGCCCTAGGTGTGATTGTGTGCATGTGTGTGCCTTCCGTGGAAGGTTGGATGCTGGGCTGGTAACTCAACACTGTAAAACTCCACTGCAAATCATGAGTGGACAGGTGATCCACTGTGGTGACCCCTAACCAGGAAAAGCCAGAAGAAGGTGATATCAGCTAGGGTAAAGAATTTTTAATCCATAGGTAGGAAACAAAGTAATGTATCACCTGAAAAGTCCCTCAAGAAGTCTTGGATGCCCAAACAATGTCAAAAGAACCTGGACAAATCAAATGGCTAAACCAGAAAAGAAGAGAAGTAGACTGTAAATGCCTTTCATGCCTTGAAAAAAGCACAGGAGTGGGAAGTAAGAAGTTCAGAATCTGGACAGAAAGGGTGAACTCACTTGCAAATGAAGATTAGAGAAGCCTCACCCCTGGTGACATGCACAGAAAAAGTCTAAGAGGCTGCAAGTAACAAGAAATAAAAATGCTCCACTAATTATAAAAATCTGACAATGTCCACAGACAGGTACTAAAATGGTAAACAAATGGTTATGGGGCAAACCAGATATACCAGCCAGCCCCGGATCCAAGAAAGTTGTGAAGAAGGGAATATGCCTGAATTAAGGAAAGGCCAGAGGCTAATGAAAATAAAAACAGTAAATGATAAGTAAGCTGAGTGTAACTAAAGCAATAGCACCATATTCCTTACAACTGGATAGGAAGCTGTTTTAAGGATCAGTACAGGCCTGAAATAAAACCTAGCACCTGAGCCTGTCACTGAACAGTCCAAGTTATTATACTAAAGAAAATGGAATCCTAATATGGGAAGGAAAAGGAGTAAGGAAGAACCAAAGGCAGGAAGACAGACTGACCAGTAATCCACTGAGACAGAAAACTAATGTGATCTAGGGATTGTGGAAACCACAATAGTAATGTGACCCTGAAGGAATGAAGCATAAACCAGTAGGAAGGAAGGAGTAAGGTGTCAGTTGGACTTAATATCAGATGGCAGTCCTTCCTGAACAAGATGCTGCCCATTACATTCTGGTGTCATCAGGGGTGAGGAATAAGGGGGGGCAAATGAGCAGTAAAGAGGTACTGAGAAGGAAAGTAGAAGTCACCCTTAATAACTCAAAAAATGCTGTAGGGTCTGTCTCATGGAGATGTCCTGGAGGATACTAGAAAAAGTTAAACAGGTGAGAAAGTAGAGGGATTCCTCAACACCTGGTAAAATGAAGTAAACTGGAGTAAACTCAAAAGCCTAGATAAAGAAAGAAGTCAAGGCCTGGAGATTCTGTAATACATATGTGAATAATCCTCAGTTACTGGCCAATGGAAAAAAATCAAAACACTGCTTTTTGCAGGAGACACCCCCTACTAATTATATATACTAATTCTCATGTCGTATTACAGTGAGGAAGAGGCAAATTCCCAACTCCCCATTATACCACTATCTCGGACACACTTAAATAACCAGTATCTGCATCAGTTTATTGCCAATCATGCATACCAGCTTTTATTTCCTTCAATAGACTGCACATTTGGCCAATTATAGGTATACCATATGTATGTGTGTGTGTGTGTGTGTGTGTGTGTGTGTGTGTGTGTGTGTGTGTGTGTGTGCATATATATATATATAAAACAACAGGAATCTCTTATCAGAATATAAACCATGTCCAAACGGTATGGGAGAAAGAGGGATGTAGGAAATACATGATCAATGTCAGACCAAAGAGGCATCAAAAATGTAAGGAAAATCATATGCTTAACGTAAGCCAACTAAGGGAAAGGCTATAAGAGAAATGTCTCATACTAATGAATTAGGAAGGTGAAAGAACAGTTTTAGGGAATACACTCTGGTGTTCACAGCTGAAACTGTAAAGATATGAGTGGGAAGAAAAGACACATACTGATAGTAGGACTGTACCCCCTTTCTGTTAGGTACAGCTGAACATTTTATTTATTTATTTATTTGCATTTGTTTTCCGGGATAGTCCAAATGGGATAGAAGTTCCCATTTTCAGTGGGGTCCCGGGAAGAAAAGCTCCACATATAAGACATTTCACATATAATACAGATTTTACATTAATAAAGACATTTAGTACATATTATTGGCACCTTATACAATTGGTGAAAAACACAGTACATAAGCAATCATTCTCAAATCAAATATATTATACAAGCAATACAGAGTATATACATGAGAACATTTCGTATGAGTAGTTTTCAGCTAGCAAACATGGTAACATGGTAGCTAGACCTGGCAAAAGCATCATGCTTCAACCCAACATAAAGGGGGAAAAAGACAGAGCAAGTCCTGTACTGGCTCATTGGATGGGAACCTGAAGAAATTATACCCAAAGCTGAAGTGTGCAGACATTTTATGAGGCTTTACCATGGGAATCACTTAAATATGGACAACACAAAAGGAAGTTTACCCCTGATAACAAAGGCAAATGAGTGCTGGAGGTGTGGAGACCATGATCCATTTAGCCCCTAGAAAATCAAGGTGAAGGCAGTACCAAGAAAAATGTAAGAACACTGAGTCCATTAGAGTCTGCAAACAGAACCCACGCTGTGAAATTATTAAGGAAGATCCTTGGAACTGTTTCAGTGTTGTGAGAGGCATTAAGAATGATAAAGATTCTACAACCGCACAATTTCCAGGAAGGGTTTAGAATGCCATTATCAATCCGGTACCTCAATTTCAGCAAATCTTTTGTGGTATTGTTGAAAGTCGGATGCTTCTAGCTTAAATGTACAATGGGACAGTGACAATCCAAAGGTCTTGACACTTCATTACAGGACCGGGGCTGTTCTGAGGTTGCAAATGTATAGGCTATTCCTACATCAAAGATTTAAGAAGGAACATGACCCTGTTGTCTCTGATGCTGTACAAAATTCAAAGTTCGGGCTAATTACTCCAGGTATTTGATACCCAGAGTTAATGGCTTGCTGCTTGTGAAACTGTGCCCAAATTCATGTTCAAAATGCAACCATCCCATTATATCTGAGATATAAGCAAGATATTAGCTTACTACTTCTGAAGTTATATACCACTGAGCATTCAAAATGCGGTTGCCCCATGGTACCTAAGATATAAGAAAAATATGACGTTTTCTGTCTCTAAGACCAGTCAGAACTCCAGCTTTATACCTAACCTGCTCTGTAATCTCTGATATGTTAGCCAACAAATAAGTCTACTGACTCTGTGGGTATCATTGTAGCTACTCTTACAATTGAACTGCCCCAAATACCTGAGGTGATGTAAGGTGTGACATGAACTAGCTCCGTTAGATGCTTAGCAATTTCACACTGTTATTCAGCTACTCAATAATTGCTGAATTGAAGGATAAGAAATGACTTTTTACTTTTGAAAATGAGGGCACTAAAAGGGCCTACTGCTTCTAAGGCCATAAACTGCACTTATAATTCCCATGCCCAACAGAAATCTAAGACTTAGTGCCAGTCATGAACCTGTTGGAGCTAAAGCTACACACAGTTTCACTCTCATAATTCACTTACCCTGTGAAAGCTGAGAGACCATTTAAGATATGAGCTCATTGTTTACACCATACAACATTCGTTATCCATGCATATGAATTATCCAGTCTGTATATAAAGTATAAGCTTGGTACTCCTGAGGCTGGGAAAATAAGCAGGAAACCTGACTGTCCTGAAACCAAAAAAATGGCAACATTTTGGCTCCAGTTAAACAAATTAGTATCAGGTGTCAAAGATCCTGACCTTGCATGTTAGATCTCTGCAATGAAAAACATTGGCACATACCAATATCAAGGACCAGACCAAACATCTGAAATGTTCAATGTCAAACATGGGGGGGGGGGGGGGGGGTGTGAAGTTGAAAGAGACAGATCAAAGCCAGCAGATTGTATTGCTGACTGGTCAGCCCTGAGGGACAATCAGAGTGTATTCCCAAAGAAGGTCAACTCAAAGCTGAATCTATTCTAACAAGTTGGAGGCCATATGGAACAGTACAGAACTGATCTGAAGTCAGGGTTATGAATAGAGTTAAACCCAAAGACTGATGCTGAAGCCATGAGCATCAGCATACAGCAAAAAAAACATAGGCTCCAGACCCTGCATCAGATCCCAAAATTGAGGTCTTAGTGATGTGAAAAGGGATGGCACTGAACCTTGCATGAGAGTCCTAAACAAGGTCCTAGTAGGTAGTCATGGTCACTGAATGATGTTGCTTCAGTTCAGTGAAGAAGGACTAGCAGTAACCACCTCCATCAACAGTGATAGCCCCAGGGAATTCAAGACTACAACTGACACCAAATATGAAATTGGGCTGGTGAGAGCGTCTGCAACTCAGAACAGAGCAGTAAAGCCTGTAAAGAAAAATAGTTACATAATGTAGCATGCAGAACACCAACATTATTTCTTCACAATGCCACGATATGTAATGGAGAAGAGCAAATTCCTACAGCAAAGGGATGCATACGCATCACCGTTCAGTAGTACAGATAGAAGACATGAACGCCATATTAAAATTAAAAAGATTTTAATGGAAGAGAAAAGTATGCCATAAAATACAAACTTCATTTTGAAGAAAGTAAAAGTTCACAATTAAAAAAAACTTGCATACAATGCATTATCTGACACAGCACTACGCTGTAAGAAGATTCAGTGAAGATAAAAGTAAGGAACTTCCAAATAAATAAAGTATACACAAAGGATAAAAATCAGCCACTGTGCTTAATCCCACCAGATGGGCATCTAGAGGCAGACTGCTACAAAGAGGTAAATAATGGATAATAACTGTATCTAAGAATCAAAATGGCTGGAGGTGTCAGTCAAGAGTTTCAAATCATAAAATACTGTACTTAAACATGAAGAAAGAAGATCAAAAGTAACCAGAGAAACAGTGAGTTTGAAACTTATGAGCCCATAGGGAAAAATACACAATCACACAAAAATGAAACAGTAGACTAGAACAACAGATAGATCTAATATCAATGACTCATGGCAAAAGGGAACTGGAGAAGAGTTCTTCTGTTCATAGGATTGTGGGTAACTTAATGATGTTTGGTGATCTGGGAAAGTCATATGTGCAAAACTGCTGGGCGCTGTGGATCTAAGTCCTATCAGCAGAAGAAGATGGGCCAAGTCCTACATATCTTAACCATTTTCAAAATAGTCTGAAAGGTTATTCCCAAACACAATAATTTGGGAAATGGTTTGACTATGTTTTTATGTTAAGTAGCATATTTCCAGAATGATTTGCCTGAGTTCTTCATGTGTGAGAGATATCTAATTTATTCAACACAGAATAACAGTGAAGCCAAAGCTTACCACTGGACACAGTGTTAGTAACACTAGATGCAAGGATTTGAAATTTTGACATAAATAGAACAGGAATAGATAACATGACTCAAAGGATCCTTTTTTTATGGAATAAACTCCACATCCATGTGAAGCAGAGTTTATCCCTAACCCTATTCAAATGAAATCTTGACCAATGGATGGGAAATCGCATATTCACTTCTGGTATGGCTCCCATGTCTCTGATGGACACAGGCTTAGCTACTTCCTTATTAACATACCCCCCGCCTAACAGATGCCCAAAGTACTTTTAGACAAATTGGGTTGGGCTACATGGCTAGGCTTATAAAAGCCCTAGCGGTTATTAGCCTAGTAGCAACCTATGAACTAGTCAGAGATACTAATACTGGTTAGGATGTCTACCTACTACACAACACACATAAACACTCACAGAGTATGCACACAAAGGGCAAATTAGAGGATTGCCAACTTATCCATAGCATATATTTGGGACATGGGAAGTGAAAACCACAGTACCCAGCAAAAAAAAAAAAAATACAAACACAGGGAGGAGGACATGCAAACTTCATATAGAAAGCCCTCTATCCAAGAACTGAACTGACCCTTCTGACATTGCCAACATCTTGGCTGACAGGTTCAGTGCAAATCCCCCCCCCCCCCTCAACACCTACAGGGCCTATTACCATTCCAGGGGATTGTGTAAGTCCAATTATTACTGATACGTTGGTTAACAAGGCTCTATCTAAAGCTAAAAACACTGCCTCCATAGGACCAGATGGTGTCCCAGGCTGTGTCATACACGAGCTCCAAAAGGAATTAACCCCGCATCTTAATACCCTGTTCAGTCTCAGCCTCTCCACATGATATGTGCCCATAGAATGGCTCACGGCAACAGTGGTCCCAATACACAAGGATGGGGCCAGAACTGACCCTGGGAACTACCGACCAATAAGCCTGACCAGTCTGATCTGTAAGGCTATGGAGCGAATCATTATGGAACTCATAAATGGAGAGATTGGGAACCTCCAGTCGCTGGACCCCACACAGTTCGGCTTCGTCAAGGGCAGATCATGCCTCCTGAACCTGGTGGATTTCTTTGAGACAGTTACTCAGGCTATACATAAGGGAAAGGAGGTACACACAGCTTACCTTGACCTTGCTAAAGCATTTGATACCATTCCCCATTCAGGTATTATTGATAAGCTCACCAGCCTGGGCATAAACCCTTACGTCACAAGAGGGATTGCACACTGGCTCTCAGACAGATCCCATAAAGTAAGAGTAGAGGGATCGATGTCCGAATCCAGACCAGTAACAAGTGGTGTGCCTCAGGGCTCTGTCCTGGGGCCCCTCCTGTTTGGCATATACTTCTCAGAAGTACAGGCAAGCACGGAAGGGCTGTGGCTGACTAAGTTTGCGGACGACTGCAAACTGGGTGCTATAATAGAGTCTCCGGCAAACATGAAGATCCTCCAGAAGGGCCTAAATGAGACTGATGCATGGTGTCAAAGCCATGGTCTCAAGCTAAATGCAAAAAAATGCGTAGTAATCCCTTTTGGAAAAAACAGAGTACCCGCAAACTACAACATAGGAGGTAATCCCCTGAAATCTGAAGAAGAAATAAGGGATCTAGGGACCCAAGTAGATAGTCAGCTTTCCTTTGATAACCATGTTGCCAAAGTGGTTAGAAAATCCTTCTATGTGGCCCATCTGATCATGAAAGGGTTCGCATCAAGGTCTAAGGATGTGATGGTGCCCCTCTACTCTTCCCTCATCAGAACCATTATTGAGTACAATGCACCAATTGGAATGTACCTGGCTAGACATCTCCAGCAGCTGGAGAGACCACAGAGGTACCTAAGATTACTGGCCTCAAACAGTTGCCCTATGCAGCACGATTGAAAAAGCTAAGACTGTTGTCTGTTGCATACCACTTTCTCAGAGGCGATCTCTGTCTAACGTACAGAGCCATGTCCAACCCAGAATTGTTGAACATGCTCCATCTTAGCAAAACCAAATCTACTCGAGCTACATGCTCTAGGGATATAAACCTCAACACAACAATTAATAGAACATGCTGGAGGGAGAGATTCCCTTCGCAGAGACTTCCCTTACTATGGAACAGGGTCCTGATCTACATAAGACAGAGCCCCTCACTATCACTCTTCAAGAGGAACCTTGATGAGTGGATGGGTAACAGAAAGTTCACACCGGGGATCACAACAACAGCACTACTAGATAGGGACCAAGGGTACTAGCTGCTAGTACAAGGGTCTAGGGAACTACTAAAGGGGTGGTGAATACCGCACAAGGTGGCTGAGCTAATATATGCCTTCGGGCAGATAGCCCAGTACCAACCTATGAACCTATAAGCAAGACTTATGAGACTGCAACCCTAACTGCTGTAACACTGTGCCATCTTGTAGAACACAGCCATTTTCAAATTAGACATGAGGTATATAATTTATTGCAGTGAAAATATTTGTATTTAAATATGACCAGTATCCGAAACATAATTGTAGCTGTGATACAGTTCTAATATGTGTGTGTGTGTGTGTGTGTGTGTGTGTGTGTGTGTGTGTGTGTGTGTGTGTGTGTGTGTGTGTGAGTGTGTGTGTGTGTGTGTGTATGTGTCTCTTTGTATACACACTGATAAAGGGGTATGGTAATTTGAGTATATACATATATGATTATACTAGCTTTGATTGACATTTACATTTGTTGATGTCTCAAACAGACACCGCAGTATGCTGAAAAATTGAATGTCGACTGAGAAGCAACCTCTGTGCATGCAAAAAAATTAAACAAAAAATAAAGAAACATAATTTTCACCCATGCTAACTCCAAGATTGCACAAAATTGGGGAAAAGGAATATTCTCAAGCCCTGAGAATTGTGCAATCTCGCATAACTGTCGACCACCTGCTTAGTCAATCAAAAGCAGTTGACTAAGCAGATATCTACCAAACACACTGTCGGCTAAAGCATTTGTACTCATATGTATGTATATATATATATATATATATATATATATGTGTATATATATATAGGTTCATAGGTTAGTACTAAGCTTACTGCCCTTGCGAGCCATTTTAAGCCTAGCCAGTTATCCCCTGTGAGACTCAAACCCTGCACTTTGAGCACACACATATATATCTATATATATACACACATATATATCTATATATCTATATATATATATATATATATATATATATATATATATATATATATATATATATATTTAACATAAAACTGTTCTTTCTGCTGGAGCTGCAAACTAAACTAAGAATAAAAAGATCAGTTCTTTTTTTTGTTGTTGTTTTTCAAATATTTTTATTTTGCTTCTTCTCTTTTTTTTTGTTTGCATATTTCAATTCCATTCATTTTATAAGCCACAATTCAGTTACACTGTAGGAGTTGCAGCCATATTTAGGTGCATCTTGTTGCAAGAGAATTTTCAGTGTTAACAAAATACACAATATATATAACACTTTGTATACAATATATACACGTGATACATAAAGTCAACTTCTGATTAATATTTGTCACAGTTTGCATACTATTCATAGCTGCTACATAAGAGGTTTAGATTTGACACACAAAAGAATGTCTTATGCCCTTTTCAGTTTACATTCAAAATAATTTGAAAAGATCAGTTCTGAATCAGTGTACTTCTACTGCAGATATGACTTGCATTTATGGTCTTTACACATATTCAAAAATCTTTAAGAAATAGATGTTTTGACACTGATCCTTCAGACAGCAGTAAGACATTAAGCATTTTCAGAGCTCATATATAGTTTGCTGTAATGCTGAGCTGTATCTTTAAATGGTCAATGTCACATGACCTTATGCAAGTGTATTGCAGGAACAGTCAAGGATGAAACAGGCAGGAGGTTAATCTGTGCTTGAATTTCAGGTATATGATATCTAATTAATTTTTGCAGGAAGGTTTCTGGTAGTTTTCTTGAAATTTCTGTTGGGCAGATTCATGTATTCTAAATGTGTAATTACTGTTTATATTAGATACACAATAGTTGTCTTGGGTGAGCATTTCGGAGACCTTTTGGAGATAACAAGGCAAAGGGTTTCTAAGCCCAGCCAGAGCAGTTTATAAAGGCAGAGCTAAGTGATCTGCTCACATGACAGACTACTGGAGCCTTGTTGGAATCTCACACAGGCCTACTGAATTACTAGCATCAGTTACACTGTGTTTGATACTCATTAAAAGTCCTAGGGTTTTTAGGTCAAGTTATGTTCTCTTAGGTTGTTGCCAAAACCTTTGGATTAAATGGCCCTGAGTCCCTTTCTTCATGTTGCCCCGTTTATTGCTGTTAGTGCCGCATAGTGTTACATTTACTGGCAGCTATTATATAAGCATTAAAGCACCTAATTTGAAAGTTCCAAGCCAAAAAGGAAATACCAGCTTAGTTCTACTGTTGTATATTTTATTTTCAGTATGCTTAAAAATTCTGAGTTTTTGGACCATGGGTTCAAGAAAATATTGCTCTTTCTTTTAAGGTCAGTGCAATATTAATGCTGAAGTTTTCGTATCATAAAGCATCTCCGAGTTGGTTTACACAGAGTATTCTCAGGCAGGGATACGTATGTAATTCATCTCATAATCTGGTTATTTTTTTATTATTTATTTATTTAATTTAATTAATTTACTTTCTCAGGGAGAGAGAGAAGCACATTTTCCCCTTAACTGGGTGATTGCTTTCCTTTGCTATTCGTACAGCAAGTGTGTGTGTACCTATTTGTGTTTACCTAGGGTGTATGCCAAGCTACTGGAATACCATGTAATTGGATCTTGAGCACTGTGCTGTTAGAACTTGAAGCGGTCTCTAATAACATGTCGTAAAGAAGCTCCATTTACAGGACGTTTTTATTGTTATCACATAGATGTGTATTATACGAAGGCTTGTAGCACACATCAGCTGAACATTTTCAGAAATATTCTGCATGATTTATTTTAGATAGAGAAGATGTGTATTATACCAAGTGATTTAAATGTAAGGTAAACTTAATATGTGTGTATACTTGTGGAAGTGACAGCAACAGTGGATAGCCTCTGAAGCTTTGCTGCTGTTTCTCAAGGCACACACACACACAAATCTGCTTACCCTGTAGTGTCCTTATTTTTTATTATACAAGTCGTGACTGGTTGCCACTCAGCGACAAATATGAACATAGAAGGTACTAACAATTGGTTTGTAGCCAGGATTTTTGCAATTGTACTTCAAAGTCTCCACCCCAAAGGAAGGAAAAGCCATTTAACCATGTAGAAGATGAAGGCTACAATCTGTTAACCAGATTCATACTTTAATCCATTTCCCTACTGTGTGTAAGTCATTTAACAAGACAGTGTTCCTGGGCTGAGTCTGAAAAAGGCCCTTGCGTATCAGTGCTGTATCCCAGTATAAGTGAACAGTCAAACCAGCTAACTCGGCAATATAAACATCAAAATGCCATTTTAACTTTAAGTTCTATTACAGCATTGCAAAAATACATTTATTTTAAAACATGTAGCTCATGGGATACATGATGTATGCATGCTTAACTCTACAACTACCAGAAAAGAAATATTTGGCCATTGAGTCTTCAGTCATCTGCCAATATGTTATGTGCTAGATCTGTCTAATTTTATTAGCTATGCCAGAGCTCTTGAAAGAAATATACAAACAAACAAAAAAAATCACACAGACACACACACAGGAAATTGGACTGCCATTTGATGCATGTTACTTCTAAGGGTGAGAACAAGTATTTTGTCAGCTGAATTCACTGATAAAGCAGTAATGCCATCTGCAGTACTCTTAAATAGCATTTACTTGCAGAAGGACATTTGTAAGGACAGTGGAGTTTATTTGTGCTGATGACCTTCTATATCACTGTTGCAGTATTCTACATAGGGATGCCCCCCACCCCCAAGGCAGCCCAGTGCTCACCGAGTATGAAAAATGCCTAAAAAGTATCTTGTATGCAACATACATCACATTCATGCTTCGCGCACAGAAAGTAGAGCATAAAAGGAATGTACGGACGCAACTACCTAGAACTTCTTTGCCATCAGTTCAAATGCCATTTTTACCGGTTGGTCTGAACACCTTGTTCCTGTACTGAATATTTAGTAACACCAGGTAAGTGCCCTGTTAGGGTTGCTTTTTATTTATTTTTATTTTTTTGTAGTTTTCTTGGTTTTATATTTTATTTTACTACCTACAGCTAATGTCATTCAAGAAGGGAAAATGTCAGTGTGGGAGTGAGAGTCCCCCATAAGGATCATCACGAACAGTGTCCTTTTTGTTTAGGTGCTTTCCACAACCATACCTCTCATAGTATCTCTAAGGCATTTGTGCCTAAGATACTCAGAAGCCGTTTGTCTTCCCTGTACATTTATCCTGAAAACCAATGGCTTAAACAGTTAGCCCAGGGTACCACAGCAGAATCCTTTAACCCTGATATACTCCTGCTAGGTAAAAAGAAGGCCAAGAAGTCTTGGACAGATTCTTTAGCTGTCCAGCCACCACCAGATGTCCCTCTACAAGCAGGTAATAGCTCTGTAGGTCATTCAGTGTTTATGTTGGATTCCTCTGCCATGACCTCTGAGGCTTTGCAGTTGATTATCTCGGAGGGACCTAGAGGGATTCTGCAGATATTGGTCAGGGCAGAAGTACTGGGTTCTCTTGTCAAATCTCACCAAGGCTTGGAACCTCCAGTATTTGTTAGGGCTGATGTCCTTTCTAAGAAAAGACAAAAACTGAAGCATGTTTCGGTCCATCCTATGGATCCTCAAAGGGAATGGCAAATGTTTACTCTGGTTTGTTTTTCGGCCTTAATGGCCCTAAAGCCTCCTCAAGGGGTTTCAGTACCTTCTCCTCCTTGAATCTCTATATTTCTGAGATAAGGATTCCGTGCCTGGTGAGGGGTCTTTGTCCTGTTCTTCACAGATGCCTTTCCCTTTGGCTTATGGATGAAGAGGAGTCTGTTAGCCCTGAGTCTCCTTTTGAGGAATTGTCCTTTGGGGGCACAATTGCTAGGATGATGGAATACTTTAAGTGGGATTCTTCTCAAGTGTCAGTTATTCAGAGAAGATATTATGAGTTGCTTCAGGAGGACACTCCTAAACCATCAGCAGTTCCTCCTGTGGTGGCTGCCTTGTTAGATACTTTCCTTGTTGCTTCCAGGTCTCCTGATTCTCAGCCTCCTGCTGGTAATAAACATAATAGGTTCTATAAGGTTCCTGAGGGTTGTCCGCTTTTATTTAAATGTCCTTCTGCTGATCCTGCTGTGGTGTCAATCTCTTCTGACAAACCTTTTAAACTTTTGCCCTCTGGTAAGGATAGTAAGGTAATGAAGAGGGCTGGCAAGAAAGTTTACACTGCCTCTTCTTTGGTCTTTAGGGCTATTAATTACCAGACCCACATGACCCGGTATGCTCTGGCCTTGATTGCTCAGGCTTGTCCAGTTATCTCTGAACTCCCTGATTCTGAAGGAAAATCCTCTGCCTTAACTTTTTTAGGTTCTGCTTCTCAAGTGGCTCACCACTCTATTAATTGTCCATCATGAGGCGTTATTCTTGGCTTTGTCTACAGTCTCTACCTGAGGACATTAAGGCCAAGTTGAGTGCTCCTTTGAATAATGCACATCTTTTTGGGACTGCTGCTGCTGACATGTTAAAGTCGCTTCAAGAAAAAGCCTTGCAAGACCTTAAACATTAGTTTTGTCTGTCCTATTGTCCATCGGATGGGTATTCCTCAGGTAGATCTTTTTGCCTCCCCTCTGGACAGACAGCTTCCTCTCTTCTGTTCCAGAGTGCCCTGCCATTTGACATGAAAGACAGATGCCATTTCCTTTCCTTGGAAAGGGATTTTTTTATGCTTTCCCTCCTCTTCCTCTACTTCCAAGAGTCCTGCAGAAGATTCAGGTGGACTCCCCCAAAATCTTGCTAGTGACTCCTTTTTGACTGATTCCCCCTATTAATGCATCTGGCCATGGGCAAATATCACAAGTTACCTCATTGGTTGGATCTCCTCACACAGGACAAGGGGTCTCTCATCCATCCCAATTGTCCACTCTGCACCTGATATTGTGGGTGATAGGGTTTTGATCCCTTTCAAGCACCTCTTTTCTGAGCACATGCTCACCATTTTACCGAAGGCAAGGAAGAAACCTTCTACCAGAAAATCTCATATGTCCAAATGGAAAATATTTTTGGTCTGGTGCCATGCTCATAACCAGGACCATTTTTCAGTGGAGGTCCCTCTGGTCCTCTTATTTGTGTGAGTTGCTCCAGTCTGGCTTGGTCTGTTCTTCTTTGTGAAGGCCAATTTGTCAGCCATTTCTGATTGTCTGCCCTTGAATCTTCCTTTTACCTTTTGTTTTGAGATCAAACAATTTCATAAAGGCATCCTGCATATTAGGCCTCAAAAAAAACCTGTTACTCCTCCTTGAGACCTTAATTTTGTTTTGAAAAATTGACTCAGGATACTACTCCTACTGACCCAGCAGATTCTACTTCTTTTCAACATTGTACCTGAAAGACTTTTTTTATTTTATTTATTTTATTTTTTTATGCTAGCTCTTAGTTCTGCTCAGAGGGTTTCTGAGCTCTATGCCCTCCTTATGGCCATTCCTCCGTTCTTGTTTTTTTCACAGGAGCAGGGTATCACTTTGTACTATTCCTTCTTTTATGCCCAGGGTAGTAAATGAGTTGTCCTTGAATCAGTCGGTGCAAATCCCTTCATTTTTCCTTTCTGCTAGTTTGAAGGTCCTGCATACCTTGGGTTTGCACAGACAGCTCAGGTACTATTTGGATAAAACTAGGACTATTCGTAATTCTGATCAATGTTTTGTTTCCTTATATCTCAGGTTGGCAGTTTCTAAGCAAACCATCTCCTCCTGGATGTCTAAGGCCATTAACTTTTATTTCCATAGCAAATCTCTGTCTACTTCTATTAGAGTTCATTCCTCTAGGGCTGTTGCCTTCTTCAAGGGTTAGACACCAATTCCATCTTTGAAGCTGCTACTTGGCCTTCGTTGCATACCTTTACTAAGCATTACAAGTTGGATATAGTTTCTAGGGCCAGAGCAGGTTTTTCTAAAACCATTTTATGTGGGTTTGTTGAGGGCTGTCCTCGGCCTTCACTTCCCATTCTGTTTCTTGAGCTTTTTTACTCTCCCTTCTATGTAAAATACTGCAACAGTGATATAGAAGGACATGGTGCAGTTGTGTAAAATCTTGCCTTAACAGTAGATGTCCTTCTGTTCACTGTTGCAGTATTTGCTCCCTCCTGCCAACCCCCTCTTATTTGTTCTGCATTTTTTCCTTCTGGATGTGCATGGATTCCTTTGTTCCATGGCGACTGTTCCCTTCTGGGGCAATTCAGTTCTACTTAGTTGCATCCATACATCCCTTCTATGCTCTGCATTCTGTGCAGGGAGCATAAATGTGAAGTACAGTGCATCCAAGATCTTTTTTAGACTTTTTCATACTGGTTGAGCGTCGGACTGCCCTGGGCAGGACATCCCTTCTATGTGGAATAGCAACAGTGAAGAGTAGGACAGTGTAATCTTACCTGTAGTCAACCTCAAAGCAGTCACACTGAGACACTGAGTCACAGAGCCAATTCAGATCTATCACACAATGTCCTATTCACACAAATTGTTGTTCATACTCTGCTGTCTGTTCTTATGCCATTTTAGCCTATCCAGTGTTAACATATTTAGCATTATACAACTGGCATTTGCCCAGCTACCCAGTTCTTACCAGGACTGTATTCAGTACCGATACAATATTCTTATAAAGTCCTGCAAGGATCCTGCAAGGAAGATAAGAGGTTCAGGAATGTTGTATGCCATAGTATAGTACCATGGGGGATATTTCATTCCCAGCGCACACACATATATATACACATACACACACACACACACACACACACACACACACACACACACACACACACACACACACACAGTAGAAGATATAAACAAACATAGACACACACACATGAAAGAAGTCATTGTTATGAATATGTGTTTCTTTATCTTTGTGTGTATGTTAGTGTTAGTCCTTACATGTGAACCTAGATAATGACATCAGTGTCTCATGGGAGAGGAGCACAGTGGACATGCTACCAATGGTGGCATTTCTGTGGTACACATTTTGTGACTGCAGTGTATGCATACAATGATACCTGTGTAAATACTGATGTGAAGTACCACTAAAAACAGACTACAGAGCACAAAGCACTGTGTGTGTGTACATGCGTTTGTGCATGTGTGGGTATTCGTCGCACTGTTGTGCTATAAACAAATATTAATGCTGCTGCAGATGGCATCGTAAAACATTATCATATGTAAAATAGCAAATGGGACATAATGGAGGATCTGGTGTTGGCTTTACTCCCAGTGGCAGGAGCTTGTTGTTACTGTGTTAGATGCAGAAGGGGTGTCGTTATGTATAAGTGCGCACTGTACTCCACTATGGGATATGGCTTTTCTGCCTTTTACTTATTCGTATGTTTTATGCAGTTCCCTTTTACTGATGTTGTTACTCAGTTATGCTACGCTGAGCAGCACATCACCTTCATTGGGACATTGGGACATTGGGTACTTGGCTACTAATGTGGCTGAGGGCTCTCTACAGTTATAGTTTGTAAATTTGTGCCTCTTGTATACACTTTCTTTCCAATAAACATATCTGTAAATTAAGGAAGATGCGGAAGCAGATCATTTGCATACCTGCTGTATACCCAAGCTCTTTCATATATACAGAGTATATAAAGATACTCAGACGTTTGACTAGTTTTGTGTATTGCATATGACCCGTGTGTGTGTGTGTGTGTGTCTGTGTGTGTGTGTGTGTGTGTGTGTGTGTGCTTTAGCCCTATACAGTTGCAGACATAATTTATGAATACTAGTCAGTGTATTTACTGAACTGTAACCTTGTAAAATAGATGCAGTATGACCTGTCCCCTGTGACTCTACTCACTGACAGATCCAGTAACAGTTTTCCCTTTCCATCTACTTTTGATGCATTTCCTTGTGCAAACACTCATTCTTTTTAATATACCCATGGCATCCTTACATCATCACATATGACTGCACATAGGTTCTTTGTGTCAGATAGTGACCATTGGTATTCCACCACATTCTTTTATGAACCATTCTAGCTTGGGTCACTGACTTCATAGAATTGAGGGATAAAGCCCTGACTGCTCCTCAGATAACCTGTGATGGATTAGTGGCCCAGATGCTGGAGGCAGGAAAAGATGGGAGTGAGCAGCAGGCATCAGCTAACTCATCCTGGGGGTAGGGAGGTAGTGAGGACTACTGTAACATGGCCATCTATTGGAGGTAAGGCAGTGTATCAACAGGAAAAGTCCAGCAATAAGTTCTACACTTCTAAGAATGATGCAGCTGTCACCGGGATATTTGATATGCTTGTGCTTCTAAGTGTGCATTGTAGTCCAGTAAAGTAGTTATCCACTGCATCTAAACTACTGAGTGGTGCAGAGTTAGGAGCAGGATATAAAAATATTTATTTCTAAAGCACTAAAGATGAAGGCATACTGGAACCATTCTGTAGATATCCATCCTGGGGACAATTGGGTCCATTCTCAGACTGCCAACTTCCCGAGGAGCGACCCTTTTTTAAAAGACCACACTGTTGCAGACATCATTATGAACAGTGACCAGTGCACAATCTGACATGTCTTCTGTAACATCATTTCTGAGTACTGATCAGTGACATGAAGGAGGACTCCAGTAATTGGGTAGATGATCAGAACAATGGTGAGAGCCAAAAAAAGGCAACTGTTAAGATTAGGACTAGCCTAGGAAGGACATGCGGCTTGAGGCAGGGAATAATTAACTGTCACGACTGACAGCAATTTCAGGCATTCTTGTGTCTTGAGTTATATTTAACCCTTAAGTTTCTTTACTATGCTGTACATTAGTCTTCCTCATAATGCAACAGGGAAAATAAAGAAAGGCATGTATTCACACATTTTTATTGTGCTCAACAGGAATAACACGCATTCCTGCCGAACATTTCTGTCAGTCAGTCTCTGGTATCATTTGGAGTCAATAATGCTGCAAAACGTTTAAACTTGGGGTGTCTGTAGATATCATCATTCTTCTACTTTGTTGGGCTGCTCTACACCTGACTGGAAAGTGTTGCATAGTCCACAGTATGCTTGGATACTGTAGAAAACTATTTGCAAAAGTTCCAAATGTTTGCACCATCTGGTTTGGTAAAAAAAAAATAAAAAATATCTCTATGTGATGTCAGCTCTGACACTTAAATCATTCAGTACTGAACTGAGTGGACACTGGAATCTAGCTAGGGACTGAGAGCAGTTGTAAACTGTTATGGATGCTCATACGTAGTGTGTAGAGTTAAGAATGTGTATTGAAAATAATAATTTTTGGTAGAGTTTCCTCTAGCTGTAGACATTCTGCTTACTGTCTCATTTGACTACTTTTGCCAGCTGTGGACACTCTGAACTCGAGTATAGTGATTGCTTTGATTTGTAAATTTGCACTCAAACTGCAATGGCGGCATCCAAGCCAACTTGTAGTTGTTATAAGTAACAATAACTTATTGCTGTTGCCCTTACTGCCTTTTGTACTCATCATTTGCTTTGTCTGCTGCAGTCATCCTGTGCCCGAGTCCACTTTTAACTGTAAACTACAGATTGTCTCATCATAGTAGTAAGTCGTTGTGGCACCTGAGCCAAATGACTTGTAGTAAGCTGTTGTTAGGGCACCCAGGCCGAGCTGGTAGTCACTGAATCGAGTATACTTTAGTTGTTGCTACACTTTTTACTGACTTTTGTATTCTTTAGTTTCTGCTTCTGTGTGTATGTATGTATATATAGATATATATGTGTATGTATGTGTATATATATATATATAATTGTAACTGCTGTTTTGACTCATTGTTCCTCCTTATATTCTGATATATACAGTTTACCTTTAAAACAGCAATCTCAAAAAGGTCAACCATGCTCTAACTCCGAAATGCAAACGTCCCAAATGCCGAAAAACATATATGCGAACGGTTAAATCTCGCCCCCTTTTGACCTATGGTAGCACTGGTGTGGAGATGTGACGCGGCTGGAAATGTTGAAATTCGACATTTAAGAAGTGTTGCAGATTCGAATTCTCGGAAAATGGGTCAACAAAGTGGTAGGTTGATCATATACGATCAATATAAAAGTAAACTGATATGTACATCTCTTCCTGCAATTAAACTGTATTAGTATCCCCTCTTTTCACCAGTCACTTTATATCACAAAAGTCGCAGTACACCTCACCATCTGTTGTCAGCCTGATACAACTTGACATCTTGATGCAATGCAAAAACTGCCTCATGCTCACTGACAGCTAATTACTTCTTCCACTAAATGATTCTACCTCACCATCTGTTGTCAGCCTGATACAACTTGACATCTTGATGCAATGCAAAAACTGCCTCATGCTCACTGACAGCCAATTACTTCTTCCACTAAATGATTCTATATTGAAGAGGTGTATGTATCTACAACTTGGAGGCCAGCATCTCTTATAAAAATGTTGAGTGTACCCAGCATGTTGTCAGTTTTTTCATCCACCTCACACGACCATGACCACCATGTCCTAATCCAACAAATAAGCCTTCTTGTAAAAAAAAAATCACTGTGAAAAACCACAAAGGCCTCTTGGATGAAGGTTTGGTGTGGAGGACACTCAGTGCCACACTGGCAGGCAGACAATATACACATCCACTGCAGAAAACATAACTATAATGAGGGGTCACTCAACAGACAGGACAAAGTCTTTTAAGCAACAGTGCAGAGCCAGCATCTGGTAACATCTTAGTCCTAGGTGAGACAGAGATGCATCACTTATCAGGCTGAGCAAAGATGGGGTAATGGTTAGCTACCTTCTCGGGTCCCAGGATCCACAGTGTCAGTAGGGCCCTCACATCCCCTCACCCTAAGTACTCATTTGACCTGGTCTTTGTGCATGTGGGAGTGAATGATTTGAGACTTACCTCTTTCTATCACATGAAAATACAGCATCTATGGGATCTGATAACATTCCAGGCTGTGTCCCACATGGGTTCCAACAAGAATTATCAACACCATTGGGTACTCTTTTCAATCATAGTCTAAGTACCGGCTTTGTCCCAGCTGAATGAAAAATGGCCACCATTATTCCCTTGCACAAAGGTGGTACTTCCACTGACCCCGGGCACTATAGACCTATTAGCCTGACTAGCCTTATCTGAAAGGCCATGGAGTGAATCATCATGGACCTTATCAAGAAAGATCTATGAAATCGCCAAACACTTGACCCTACTTTGGATTTGTCAAAGGGAGATCATGCCTGGTAAACTTGGTGGACTTCTTCGAGGCAGTCACCAAGGCCCTAGACTAGTAACCAGTAGTGTTCCACAAGGATCAGTCCTGGGACCTCTACTGTTTAGAATCAATTTGTCTGAAGTACAAGCAAAAACTAAAAGTCTGTGGCTGACAAAGTTTGCTGATGACTTAAACTGGGAGTAGTCACAGAATCTCCAAATAATGACAACATCCTACAAGAGGGTCTTACACAAACAAATGATTGATGCCAAAGCCATGGCCTTAAACTCAATGCAAAAAATGTATCCTCATCCCTTTCGGTAAGAGCAATGTTCCTGCTAACTACCACATTAATAGCAGCAGCCTAAGTACGCACTCAGTGGTGAGACACCTGGGCCACAGGTTGACAACAACCTTACCTTTAATCACCATCTCTTTACAGTGGTAAGAAGGGCATTCTATATTGCTCATCTCATAAGTAAGGGCATTGCCTCCAGAAGAAAAGAAGTTATAACCTCCCTGTACTCTTCTCTCATCAGGCCAATAATTGAGTACAACGTTCATTTTGGTATGTACCTTGCCAAGCACCTGCAGCAATTAGAGAGACCACAAAGGTTCCTGACAAGGAAAATTCAAGGTCTTCAGCACCTGCCCTATCTGGATCATCTGAAATCACTGTCACTTTATTCTGTTTCAAACAGACTACTCAGAGGCAATCTCTGCCTTGCTTATAAGGCAATCTCTGACACTGCTTTATTGGAAATTATGCATATCCGCAAGTCAAATGGTACACGAGTTACTCATGCTAAAGACCTTAACCTGGTATGTGCCGTTAGTAGCTGGAGGGACAGATTTGTCTCCCAGAGGTTACCACACCTTTGGAATAGACTCCCACTTCATGAAAAACAGAGCACCTCATTAGCTCTCTTCAAATGCAATCTGAGCGATTTGATGGGTAATTGTAAATTCACCCTGGGGGTTCCATCTGTGTCCCTCTTGGACAGGGGCAATAGGTGCTGATCATGGAAATAAGGGTATAACTTGGCTAGACTTGTAAGGCCCCTAGGGCCATTAGCCTAGTAACTTCCTATGAAGAGAAACATGACTGAGCTCTCTGTGCATCAGGAATTTGATTGAAATAGTATTGAGTATCATCACCAAGAATGATGCCGTAATACAACTGAAAGATAATTGACTTTTGGCTTGGCTCTTGTTATTTTAAGGGGATCCACATCAGCCGAGAAGAGATGATTGATGGCCCTAGCTGCTTTGATTGGGATGGCTTGCACCTCTGTCCTCATGGCTTCCATACATTAGCCAGCATTTTTTCTCCCCAGTAGTGTTTTTTTATTATTATTATTATAGGCAGTCAGTCTCCTCAAATTATCCACATAGCCAGACAAAATCAAAATTATATGAAGGTAGCACTGCCCAATGCTAGAAGCCTAAACAAGAAATTGCAGTGCTTACAGCATTCCTAACTGTCAAAAACATAGATATAAAATAGAGATATCTGCACAGTTAGTGAAACATGGTTTCAGAACAGAGATAGCACCCCCTCGGTGCAGGATTTCAATATCTACAACTTTTTCAGACTCAACTCTGGAAAAATATGGTCTTATTGGAAGGGGTGTGTCCAGGAGACCCTCAAGTAGTTTCTCTCAAATTCTCAATTGCTCAAGGCACTGTCTAGTTAACTGACTTGCTCAAGGTCACACAGTAGGCAAATTAAGAGGGAAAGATTCAAACCCTGTACCCTTGGAACAGGAAGCAGTTCATATACCAGCCAGAGCTTTAGTCCTCTGCCTTAACTGCCAGCAGTTGTAGTGCATAAAATAGATACCATGCTTGAATCATAATCTCTGACTTATGTTGGGTGTGATATATAAGGTATCAGTACATGAAAGCACATAATCTTAAAACAAAAAGTCCCGGAGACATATAGCTTCTCCACAGGTTTCAGGAAATTGTATATAAGACTATACAGTGTGTCAACAGTGTTCTATTACTTTTGAGTAGCTATGAGAAGCTGTTTTCACATCTACTTTTATGATGGACAAGCTCTTCTATTTAATATGGATTCTACATAGATATTAATGCCCAAGGACTCTTTCAAGTTGCCTGTTTATATTCCAAAACAAAATCTAAATGTTAGATCTGTATATGTTGGGGCACATCCACAACTGTGGACAGTACAGAGGCATCATACTCCTACCACATTGCATAAAAGTTCTGGAGAGGGTGATTGATAAACGGATACGCAGAATAGTAGAATGTAAGATGGGAGATGAACAGTTCGGATTCAGATCAGGATGCAGCACAACTGACCCGATGTTTGCATTGAGACAGATACTTGAGAAGAAACTAGAGAAGAGGACAGAGTCAAACTGGGCTTTCCTAGACTTGGACAAAGCATATGACAAGATCCCAAGAAAGCTGATCTGGGCAGTACTGTGCTGGTTTGAAGTCCCAGAAACATTGGTAGAATTAGTACAGGCTATGTACAAGGACCCGGTGACTCAAGTATGAACAGTGTTTGGTCTCACTGAGGGGTTCCCAGTGGGAGTGGGTGTACACCAGGGTTCAGCTCTGAGCCCACTGCTGTTCATACTGGTAATGGATAACATCAGCAAACAGGTTGGAGGGGACAGATCAATAAAGCTGCTGCATGCAGATGATGTGGCAGTACAGGCAGACTCTGAGCTAGAACTACAGCAAAGGATAGGAGAATGGAATGCAAATCTGAAGGCACATGGGATGAATGTAAACAGATAAGATGGTGATAATGGCAGCAGATTGGGGAAATCAGAAGAAGCTGAGAATAGAGATAGATGAGAAGATAGTGGAACAGGTAAACAGCTTCAAGTATTTGGGAGGGGTGGTTGAGGAGAAGGGTAGTCCGAATGAAGAGGTCAAAGCTAGAATCAGAGGGGCTGCAGCCAACTGGCATAGAGTATCAGGTGTAGTCTATGACAGAAGAATGCCAAAGAAGCTGAAAAGTAAGGTGTACAAGACAGTGGTGTGACCAGTACTACTGTATGGTACAGAAACCTGGGCAGTAAAGGCAGAACAGTTGAAGAAGCTAGAGGTGATGAAAATGAAGTGCCTGAGAAAGGTGGTAGGATGCACACTGCGGGACAGGTGAAGAAATGAGGACATAAGTGCAGAAGCCAAAGTAGCTCCAATTGCAGAAAAGATCAAAGAAAACAGATTACGATGGCATGGGCACGTGTAGAAAAGCAGAAGACAATCTGCTGAGGAGGATTTGGGACAGACAGGAAGAAGGTAAGAGGAAGCGAGGGCGTCCAGCAAAGAGGTGGATGGATTGTGTGAAAGAAGATCTGCGACAGTCAGGCATGAATATTGAAGAAGGCAGGAGAGTGGCACTGAATCTAGAGAGTTGGCGACAGTTAATACAATACCCCGACCCCATGTAAATGGGAAAACGGGGATGATGATGATGATGAGATCTGTATATGTGTGGTTATGTTGGAGTACTCTTGTATGGTAGAGAATGAATTTGGTAACTGAAAGTAAGTTTAGTTCTTATCTTGAACTTTCAGTGATCACAAGATAAGCTGCCAAATGTGCAACACTAAAAATATGTGCCATTACAGAGGCAAACAAAGCAGTTCTGCAGCTCAGTGAAACACTGAAAAAAAGAAAAAGGGTTGAATTAGTACAAATGACTAGGGTCTCATTATAGAAGCCGCGGTGGTGCAGCGGTAGCGTTGTTGCCTCACAGCAAGAGGTTCTCCCATTCGATTCTCGGCTGGAGCGCCTTCTGTGTGGAGTCTGCATGTCCTCCCCGCAGTCGAGTGGCGTTCGAAAGACATGCATAGATTGGGCGTGCCTTCATTGAAGGTTGGGCATCGAGCTGGCACCTCAGCACCCGTAAAAAATCTACTACCAGTCATTAGCAGACCGGAGTTCCGCTGTGGTGACCCCTAACTGGGAAAAGTCGAAAGAAGAACTAGGTTCTTATTATAAGCAATTCCAGCATTTTTCCCAAGGAACTTAGCAAATGTATAAACAGAATGATAATTACTGCTAAAATAATTGTGTTGGCCTGAGCAAAACTGAGGCCTTTGATCATGTACCCAGTCCAAAAGACATGTAGAAATGGAGGTTGCACCAACAAGTGGATCAGCCATGACGTCTCAGCCTCAACACAACTCATAGCACTTATGCACAATACTACACTAGTTATTTGCTGCTAGTCTAAGAATTAACATCATGAATAACCACTGCTGAAACACTAGAATTTTCATCCCACAAAAAATGCTGCCCTTTTGTTACAAGGATTTTTAGATGCCGTACTGGAATCTTATTTTGACAGTTTCACAGTGTTCAGTAAAAGCTATAACCATGGATGCTCAGACACATAACTTTCATAGTTAAAAACCCTAAAGATATAATTTTGATAATGTCTATATTTTTTGTTAAAGAACTGCATGACAAAATATGTTGCATGTCAGTGTAATGACATCCTTTTCAGAAGTGTATCAGCTGCAGTTATAAGTCCTGCAAATTTGAAAAACAAAGAGCAATTCCATGAGAAAAGCAACGAATCACTGTTTGTGCAGGTGTCTTTGTTGACACTGCCTTCCACCCCGAAGGAAGACGAAGACTGAAGTACCTCAGCCTTGGATGTAGCATAAAATCTGTATGTTCACATTTTCCGTGTCTCTATTCCTAAGATAGCAGTTGTTGCAATTTTTTAGAATTTCATCAGGAACTCTTGTACATCCTTCTCCAAAATGGTGGTGGTGGGGGGGGGGGGGTAAAAAAGAAACTGAAAATCAGATTAGAGATACTGAAGTCAACTAACCTGACTGATCGATCTTCACTCTATAAACATCTAAGCTCTAAATGTTACTCCTATAACAAACACATCTCTTACAGTTCTCTGACTAATTAGCACCAGTCATTACTTTTAGGCTTTTACTGTTACTTACATATTCTAAACTTGTACAAACTAATGTCCTCTAAACTACTTCTTTTTCTCTAAAATATTGTTGTGAAAGGGTTGTTGATTAGCATAATGATTAAGGTGTTTACCGACAGACACAAAGCACAGGGTTTGAGTCTCACCTTGGGAAGCACAGCTGGGCTTAAAAGTCCCTCTGGGGTTGTTAGCCTTGTAATCACCCAGGAACCTATTACTGTCTATGCAAATCATATACATTTATTTTCATTTTATTGTAAAAATGTTTTGATATCTGTAAGTCATGTAAAAACATTTTGAGGTCTGCACTTTATGCTATAATTTATGTATATGTGAAATAATAAAAGAGCATTTCTCCCCAGTCTGACTTTCCCAGCCAAACAAAATAAATATAAAAAAATATAAATAAACATTCCTAAAAAGACTGATGTTGTGCCTGAAAGGACAGATCACAGAATGAGTTTCCTATCAGTTGACTGAAAACTCAAGATATTGAAACCCAAAATTTGGAAAACTCAAAAAGTATTGAAAACCTGTGTAATGCAGGGGGCATGTCACTGTATGCCCCCCTGCCCATTCCATGCTAATTACATATACTAGCTGTGGAAATGCACAACAGTGGGGAAAGGACAAATGCCCATTTTTACTATTTTGAGTTTTCAGTACTTTGAACAATCCTTTGGTCTATGTATGACACACTTGATTGACTGTATTTGACCTCATGAACGTGGCATGTAGTAGAAGCAGTGGCTTCCCCCTTTGTCTGTGGAACATGCTCCCTATGAACCGATGTGAAGAACTAGGTAAACCTCTGTTATGCAGCTGTACACTTATGGCTGGATAGAGAGCACCCCTTCTTCCCATTTATTCAGCTGTGAGGCCCTCTAGCTCTGACGACCAGATTCTCATATCCTCAGGCAAAGTTCTGAGTGCTTGTCCATAAGGTAATTCAAGGCAATCATTTGGCATCCACTAAGCCACATATTAAAGTAAGTTCTTAGTTCTCAAGTGAAACTACTGATGCTGTAGTCTTTTTTTTAATGTGTTCTTTAAACTTGTTTCCATAACATTTTAGGAGTAAGGCTGAATCATTTGGCAGACAATTCTTCACTTTTAAAAAGTCAAAAAAATTAACATTGTTTAACTTAACTACATGTGTTGTCTTGTGATCAGTAGACTTAAAACATTCAGCCATTGTCCCCTAATCAGTCATTTGCTGATTACATGTATGTTTGAATGCTGAAATAAAGCTGTAAAAGGCACCCCCTCTTTATACTGGGGAAACCGTGTTCCATGACATGGTTTTCACCACTGTTACTCATGTTCATCTGGTGAAGATTTAGCACTGGCACTGCTCTCCTCGGCCATCCACTGTACCTCTGGCTACTCTATTCTTTTATCTGCTTCAGTTTCCAGGTATTTCATCTCCAACTCCAGCTCTACGTTTTGTAGTTCTTGCTCCATTTTTCCATTTGAAGACCATCTAGGAATGTATTGAGCTGCCCTTTTACTGTATGCTGCATACCTGCTGCTTCTTCCAATCTGTTCCCAGGTTGAGACAACTGAAATGTAACTGTACACATGGCAGCTATCAACCCATCTTGGTCAGATCAGAATATGGGGGCCATTTTGATTTATATTCTCATCATTTTCCTCTGCGTTTCCATACTCTTAAAGAGTTCACACTGCCTGTTTCTGAACTACTCTGAAAAATAACTGCTGTACAATGTATACTGCTGCACATTTGCCTTTTGATTTCAAGAGTGCACAAATTATTGGTACCAAAACTGTTTTACAGGTTCTGTTAAGTCCAGTTTGCAATATCATACAGCAGCCACAGATTAAATATGCCAAGGACAGATCTGCATCACTATCCCAAATAAAATTAATTACAGTAACATTTGAGTGGGATTGGTTTAAAGAATGTATGAAAATGAAAAATACTCCTTTGGACTACTGCAACCTCTTGTCACTTCGAAATAGGTTCCATGCTGTATAGCTGACATGCATACGATCACTGCTGCCTCAGGAATTCAGCCACCTCACTTGCAGACCATCGATTTAGAGTACTCAATTGACAGCAGCTATATATTGGCTAAAGCTGTTACATTCAGTGGTACTTCAATCCCTTCCTAAATTTACAGTAATTCACTGTCATCAGCCAGAACAGTCTGGCCTACTAAAGTTACAAGTTAATGTACGCTCTTAATATGAGATAACTTAATATAATGTGTTATGGTAGCTGTAGCTAAGCAGTCCGTCTCTTTCTCATCCCCACTCCCTTCTAGGAAAGTAGATGGCAGCAGTGAAAATTTGTCAGTTTTAACACTTACCTTTAAATACTTTCATATATAAAACAGCCAGCATCAAGCTTTTGAAAAAAGAATAATATGATAATGCACATAAAAAGATTAGGTGATACAGTTTGAAGATTTAATATATAAACTAATATAGTCTTCACAAAGAAATATAACAAGAAATAATTTGAAAAGATAGATGGTATTCAAAAAACCTTAACAGCTACCCAACTCATAACGATCTTGTTGTGCTACAGCAGTAGATTAGCGGGATAAAGCCCTGACCCATATGACCAGTGTTCAAGTAGCAGCTGGGATTAATGATTGTGTGGCAACGAGGGTTAGTGTATATATCCTGGAAGGGAAAGGATCACATTAACTGTGGGCAGTCCTACACTTATACAGGAATTCAAGGCTGGAAGGGCAGGCTAGCCAAAGAGACCTGTCTGCTTAGGGGGCCTTGGTGGCTGCACTTCCTGGGCTGTGCCTCAGTGAGCAACCAGTCTTTCAGTGATGTCACTGCATGCTGTGCAGTTAGGGCTCCAAACCCAAGGATAAGTAAGAAGCTGCTGCAAGCAGTGGCAGCTACTGAGTCCTGTCTGCTTCCCTTTGTATCACTGGCGGTCCTCAGCCCTCACTTTGATGTGTTATACAAATACCAGCTATTATATTGCTGTCAATAACAAAAATAGAGCAAAGTAAGGATTTAAGTAGAAGCCAATTTGCCATAGCAGAATGAAGATACCCTCATTGGTTAATACTGGGGATGGGGAAAAAAAAAACAACACTTCTTAACTGGAGGTAACAATAATTTAATTACCTCTCACTAGAATTTTCAGAATGCAGACCGGCAAAGTGCGTAGACATGAGCTCACTAACTTTGAAAGTAGTTTGTTATGTTTTTGTTTACATGTTTTGTACAGCTTCTCACATCTCTGCTGCATCTATACAAAACAATTTCAGATTTTATATAGATTTTCGGATTTTACAACATTGCTTCATTCTACTTGAAAAATAATTGTGTTTTTCACATTTTGTATCTTTGCTTTATCTCTGTTAAAAACACAGTTGCAGTTTTTTGTGCTGTCCATCCAAAGATGTAGCTGTGTCAGAATGACATTGTATTGGGTGCATTAATTGCCCTTGCCAGGTCTCAGCAAGTAAATTGAAATAAGAAATATACTTAATTCAAATGCTTGATAGTATTTCAGAGAGATGCCTTGAAGGGTTCTTGATAAACCCCTCCCATTACCTCTGATCAGTCTGTTGCTGATTACATGTGTTTGAATGCTCATATAAAGGTATTGTCCACAGAACTATAGCATTAGTATTATAACTGAATATTTTGTAGGTATAGTGTGTGCATGCATGTGTATGTATGTATGTGTGTGTATATGTATACATATATATATATATACACAAAGAGACTGAGAAAGCATGTAATTTGCTCTAAACACGTAACATCTAAAGACAAATAATCTAACATATCTAATCTAAACACATTTCAGCTCACTCAGCATAACTCAGAAACATTTAAAAAAGTGCACGTGTTTCCTTTTTTACCCACTGTAAACCCCCCCACCCCCCCCACCCCCACCCACGTGGGTAACTTCACTCCTTAACTTACATTTAACAATTCTTTGGTCACACCACAGTGGAAGAAAGAGAAATGTACAGGAAGCACAACAGCAACTTGTACATTCCACCACACTGTGATAAATCAAACAGCAATATTACTTATAAACCTATAAGAAAGTTAAAACCGTTGGTCAAAGATATCATAAAATTATTGTCAGAGTTATAGCTGTTAAAATGTATTGGAGAGTCTCATTACAGCAACTGTGATTAGATCACTTTTTATAGACCACTTGTGATCAGATAAAGTGATAGACTGCTGGAATGGAATCCGTGTGTGTGTGTGTGTGTGTGTGTGTGTGTGTGTGTGTGTGTGTGTGTGTGTGTGTGTGTGTGTGTCAGTCTATAAATAAATTATATATAATATTAAAGACTTAGATGTGCATATTAATGGATGTGTAACCGTAGAACTTTACTTGTATATCAATACACCCAGAAGGCTTTTCTTTGAACCCTGTAAGTGAATAACTGCTTGTTATACCATTGGTATGTAGCTGCTTGGCACCTGTTCTTATTCCCCTGGTGGGCTTGTTTAAGAGTGGAGTATAGGGGGATTGTAGGGGGTATGAGGCATTTGTGCATTTGAACAGATTCACACACCTAGACAAAGCATGCACTTCTGCATAGTCTAGCAAATGTAAACAGCATAGCATTTGTGTCTGCAGCGATACTTTGTTATTTAAGGATGTGCAGATTCTAGCTTGCAGTTGATCAGTTGGATTTTGTATCGCATCTGATAAAAAGAATATGTTGATGGAGTTTCTGTCTTAGCATCTGCTCAAAGCATTAAAACCTTATTACAGTGCACTTTCTTGTGTTTTATATCAGATATAGTTCAGACTTGGATTATTTGGGCTGGTACTAAACTGAAATGAGTTTGTCTATAATATTTGATACTAACTTACAATATGGGGACACTTTTGGGTATGTCTGTGAAATAGTGCAATGATATAAACAATTTTGGGTCATGGACAAGAGCTAAAGATGTTTGTAACCATACTTTATGGAGTCAAACAGAAATTCTTTCACCTATGACATTTCTATTGACTAGTGCTATTTGGATCTCCAGTCTTTGTTGTTTGTGGGCTGCTTACTCACAATATATACAGCTGGTTCCCTTTAGGATAGTCTGATAATACTTTTGCTTACATTCCTATTCTTAAATGTATATGTTTTTATGTTATACTATACATCGATTTTAGATCTATCCCATACCACATACTGTATCCTTGAAATCCAAAATTATTTACATGACTCTAAATTCTGCATGTAAGATTCATAGCATTTTATTGTCAGCATCTGGTTTTGTATTTATAACAAACTTTATTATTCTTTTTTTCAGGAGCAGCTTGATGAGATGGATCAGGATATTAATTTACCTCAATGTTTCCTGGCCTACTGGAAGTACTTCACTGAGATTGGACAGTTCAGTGCTTGTAAGTTGTTACTTTTTTAATTCTTTCTTGTAGGTAAATTTTTACTAGATGTGAAGAATAGTGTGTAATTTCCAACGTCTTTATATTGGGTGATACCTGGGAGTAAAATAAGTAAATTAATGGTACTCATTTGGATTTTATTTATTCTCTTAATATACCAAACATTTATATCATATTCTCGCACCTTCTTTATTTAGTATTCTGTAATTTAAGCTATTATAGTCTCTCTTATGTGGCTTCTGGTAGAGACTGTACACTATTTTCACTCCTGTCAATCACTTTTATCCAGCCTACATCATTAAAAAGCATATGCTAGATGAGGTTTGCCATGCATCTTTTAGGGGTATAGCATACATATAAAAACATAATACACATATTTCAAGAAGGTTTGAAAAGAAGTAGCATCAGGAACATATACAGTGCATGATATAGGTGTTACAGGTGAGATAAACATATACAGTGCATGGTACAGGTGTTACAGGTGAGATAAACGTGTTCTAGCCAAAGGAACGGACATAGTAAATAAAAGTATGGAGGGAAATGTTAGCAGTGAAGAGAGTAAAAATTTTACTGACCATAACAGAAACATGGCTAAAACCCACTACCCAAAATGAAGAAATCTTCCCTCCAGGTTATAATATCTTAAGACTGGATAGAGTGGGTAGAAAAGGAGGTGGAGTTGCAATTCTCTTTAAAAACACGCTAAACTTTAAACCTCTTCATACCCCTGTACCTAAATTTAATAATGTTGAAACCCTTGCATCTGTCCTGTATATTAACAAAAAAAAAAAATAACATTCTCTGCTGTTATTTCCCGCCAGGAAATAACTCTCCTATAACTGAGGAAATCCTACAATGGACTACAGATAATGTCCCGCATGAAACAATCCTACTAGGCGATCTGAATACTGACTGGTTGGCCTGCAATTCTAACAGCCCCACTAACCACATAAATCTCTATGGGTTCTCTCAACTTATTCAGGAACCCACTAGAGTTGACAAAAAATCCCAAAAAGAATCCATCCTTGATTGGACACTGGTCAATAGCCCTAAGCAAAACTACCAGACAGGCTATCTACCAGATTGTATTAGTGACCACCTCCCTACATTCCTGCTATGCAAACGTACTAACATACGTAAGTCCATAACTTGTAGACAAATTTGAAATTACCTTAACCTATACCCCCAGGATCTAAACACTATTTTAAAACAATAACTGGGAACCACTACTTTCCCTTGGTTTACACCAGGCAGTTGACTACTTTTAATAGCACCTCCATTGATGTTCTTAATAGAGTTGCTCCTATCAGGAAAATTAAAGTTAAGACTAATTATGCACCATGGCTAAGTAGGGATACAAAAGCCATGCTTAAGTCCAGAGATAAGACCTGGAAAATCTGGAAGAGGGATAATACCATCCAGGCCAAACAACACTATCAATAGCTTGGGAATCCTGTACAAACTAAACTTGATAAACAGAGCTACTTTCTTACTGTACAAACAAAACACTCAAAAAATACTCAAACGTTATGGCAAGCTATCAACTCCCTAATTAAACCAGGCAAAACTACTACTCCAGCTCCCACCTCCACCAATGACAACACGGGCATAGCCTCTCAATTTAATCACCACTTTGCAGAATCCATAATGGCACTATCCAGCCAATTGTCCAAACACAACCCTCCACATATCCCAGCTAAGTGTCTAGATAACATTTCCTCCTTACTCTCTCACCTGTTCCCACCTCCAAAATTAAAAAACTACTTTTGAAATTAAAACCTACCACCATTGCAGCTGATAATCTGCCTGCCAACTTCCTAAAACTTGCCGCAGAATCATTATCCTACCCCGTTTCTATCCTCATAAACCGCTCCATAAAAGAATCCTACATCCCTCAACTGTGAAAAGTGTCTTACATTATTCCTCTTCAGAAAGGCGGTAATTCCTATGACTTCTCTAATTACCATCCTATAGCTATTCTGTCTCCCCTCTCCAAGCTGCTAGAGAAGTCTATTCACTGTCAAGTCATGTATTTCCTGAACACACACAAACTCCTCTCCACCACACAACACGGGTTCCGGCCACACAACAGTACAACTACCACTCTTCTCTCATTTATCAATCTAGTAAACCAACACAGAAATGACTATAACTATACATCTGCTATATTTTTGGATCTATCCAAAGCATTTGATATGGTCTCACCCCCCCCCCCCCTACTATTAGATTCACTAGCATCCCTATCCTTTGCCCCTTCTATTGTTGCCTGGTTCAAGAACTATCTAGCTGATAGTGCCCCTTGCCATTGGACAGATTGTTGCCTATCTCCTCTACTTTCAACCTTCATAGGCATACCACAAGACTCAGTACTGGGCCCACTTCTCTTTTCTATCTACACTAACAATCTACATAACTCCACCCAGCATGCCACACTCATACAGTATGCGGATGATTCGACTTTAATCTGCTCAGCCCCCCTCTCTTTTCATTCTCCAACAACAGATCCATGAATCCTTTAACTCTGTGGAAAGTTGGATCACAAATATCCAACTCATCCTTAACCCTAATAAAACTAAATTGCTTTTATTTACCCTAAACAAATCAAAGTCTGCTCCTCTTTCCTTTTCTATTACTTCCAAAAATGGTGGTATAATTTCTCCGTCTGCCCATACCAAAGTCCTCGGTGTTGAGATTGACAAAAACCTTCTCTTTGATGTCCATATCTCTTAAACCATCAAAAAGGTTCCAAAAAAATGGGCTCATTATACAGACACAAAAACTTCCTCTTAGATCAAGCACGGCTCACCCTAGCCCAAACTCACCTTTTGTCCACACTAATGTATGCAGCACCAGTTCTTACCCATATCAGAAAACTTGACCTTGACAAACTTGAGTCATGCTATAATAATATTGCCAAGTTTGCTAACAACATCACCTTTAGATCTCATCATTGTCCAGCTCTAAGGGACTTAAAATGGTTAGAATTTCCTCAACTACTAAATTGCCACCAACTGGTTATTGCCTATAACATTCTGAAGTATCCTGATAAAACCCCATCAGTAAGTCAACTACTTACCTACAATGCAACAAATCGCACACTCCAGTCTAGTGACAAATCACTTCTATGTGGGCTAACAATACTGCTGGAAAAGCAAAATTCTCCCACATTGTTGCTAAAAACTGGAACAACCTCCCCTCCATCACTGACCTCTATCCCCACCACCTCACACTTTAAAATCACATCTCATAAGCACCTGGCTTTGCCCATGCATAACCTAAAAGCACTGCTTAAGCTCTGTGGAAAGTTGAAAGGCTTATTATTTGCCTAATGTAAATGCTACAGTTTACTTCTCATATTTTTTTTATCCCTTTAATATAGGTACTTCATTTTAACATGATGTATGTCATCACTCTCAATGTTAAATGTATTTAGTTTGTTCAACTGTTGAGTTTATCCTATCTGTTTTACATTTCTGTCTTACTAGCTGGATTTTTGCTGTTATAATGTGTTATCAGTTTTTACTACTATGTATTAAATTCTAGTATTTCTGTAAATATATATGGAGCTTTTCTCCCCAGTCCTCCGCTGTAAATGGACCTGGTCCAGTCAGACTGTCCCAGTTAACAAATGTAAAATAAAAAAAAAATAAATAAAATGAGGAACTGCAAAAAAAGAGTTAATAACAGAAGTGGATATTAGACACAGAATAGGGAATGGATAGGGCAGTTGGGGAAGCAGTTGGTATGAGTTTATAACTTGAAGAGTTTAGAGCATTAAGCAGCCAAGGTTTTCTGAGATAACTATACTAATGCAACCATGGGACTTAAGTGACATGGCCTGTGTTTTGACATGTGCACTTATTATTTGAACTGACATCTGAACTTTTTTGTAGTCTCTGGTTTCAGTTAGTTCGGGTTATAGTGATTGCCACAGTTTAGGTGCAAGAAATGAGCAGCTGTGGTCTGTGGAATGAAGTTTAGTGGCTGGAGTTATTAGAATAGGCCATTAGTGGATTTTCTTCTTAGGTTGTAATGTGGGTTGAATGTAGCTAGTCTCATAGTTAGGAGGATGGTGTGTTTTGAGGTAGGATTTTCAAGAGAAGGTAGCTAACAAGTAGTTTGGCTCTGCCTTGAATGGGAGGCCAGTTTGGCTTTTCCAAGTAGTTGTAGTGACATTTACTCCAAGAGGAGTTGGTGATGAAATGACAGATTTTATTAGAAAAGTGGTAGTTTTCTTTTTTTTTTTTTTTTTTTTTGCAAGGCATTGGCAAATAATGGTAGACCATATTCTAATCGTTAAAGCAGGACACCTCAAATGCTGTTTACAATGTTTCAAAGCAGATAAAAAGATGTACCATGTATCCACAACCCCTTTTCCCATTTTTGGGTAGTTTGTAGAATGAATTTATGATCACAGACCAACTCTGTTCATAAATTCATTCTGCGAACCACCCCAAAAAGAACAAATGAGGATACTTGGGATTAACATGGCTAGACTTGTAAAGGATCTAGGACTGCTAGCCTAGTAACCTGCTATGAATTTATGAACCTTTTGCACATGGGGTTGGGGTTTTACTTCAACAGTGACAATCATCTAGAGCCAAGGTTCATGCCGCTGGGTGGTTAGCCCTGTCACGGTTGTTCTTCCATACCACACACTTGCATGCACACTCACACCTAAGGCCAGTTTAGAGTGTCCAATCCACCTACTGCATGTCTTTGAAATGTGGGAGGAAGCCAAAGCATCCAGAGAAAACCCACGCAAACACAGGGAGGACATGCAGATTCCATACAAAAGGTACCCCAGCTGAGAATCGAACCAGAGAACCTCCTGCTGTGAGGCAACAACTCTACCCAATGCATCACTGTGCCACCCCTGCTGATAAGGGTGGGCTCCTCATTAGCATTTGACCAAGCAGCTTATAAACAGAAAATGCTATATGTTATTAAACCAAAAATGACTATGAACAGGTTACTGTGTCTCATCTACAGCAAAGGTATAGGCGTAAGCACAGTTTTATAAAAGAATGGCTGTTGGATGGCTTGTTGACTTATAAGCTTGCTGACTATTTCCATATCAAATAATCTGAAGATCAGCTATAGCTTTGGTTTGCTAAATATACACAAATCTTTAGAGGGCTTCCCCCTCTAAGAATGATAATTGCAACTGGAGGATATGAAATGGAGTCAATGGCCATAAATGTGGAAAAGATGATAAAACTTGTTGTCACCAAAAGCCCTTCTTATTTAAAGTGCTTTTTTGACTTAATGGACAAAATTAAAGGAAAAGATAGAAGAATCCAATATACTGGCCATGCTGTAAGTAAATGTGTGCATTGAGTTTCTGAAGTTTACATGAAAGTAAGATGTTTATGCTGTCAACTCTTTAGATTTAGCTGCTTAATAATTTAGGGGTGAGCTCCATAGAGACATTTTTTAAAAAGGAATTGAGTAATGGTTATCTTAAAGTATCCATCCTCCCTGGCTGAAAAAGAACATAAGTAGATTAACACAGGATGAGTGCCTTGGCCTAAGAAGCAAGTATTTTTTATAAAAAGATCAATAGGGTTTATCTAATTCAAGTGGTGTCAGCTGAGTTATCTGAAAACACTGCTAATAGATGTACCAAATAGCAACATCTTATGAGTGTAACCCAACCTGTGGAGAATGCACCCCCTAGATACACAGGGTATGAGCATAGAATTTCAGCTATGGTGTTTCCTTACATATGGATGCGTAGAACTGTTAGGAACATTATAAGAAACTGACGTAGTCAGCAGTTGTGATCGTTTAGAGCAGCAGCTGAGAGACATACCCCAAGCTGTGCACAAAACAGGAATTTCAATGGAATATTACAGAGTAGCATTAATTCAGGAAACACTAGGTCTGCAAAACATGACTTGTACAAATGTGGCCATTATAATCTGTGTTTTTTTAATGCAGCAAAATATTTTGTTTACTGGCCATTGTAATCCGTGCCTTTTTAATGTGACAAAATATTTTGTTTACATTAACTTTTTAAATTATTTCTCAAAAATGTGATTTTTATGCTGCTTGTTGCTCTAACTGCTTAACATTTTATACAGGAATATCTTTAATCAGAACAAAAGTACATGTGCACATTCATGTAATTCGGTCACATAATATGAATAATGCTTTATGCAGGCATGCCAATGTTTATTATAGCAATAACCCACGCCTGGCTGTGTGTAATGCTGGATTTACACACTGTTGGTGTGGTTTGGTCACGAGGGCAAAGCCCGAGTGGCCAAATAAAGCCAACCGTGGGTAAATCCAGCATTACCCACACCCAGAAGTGGGTTATTGCTATTATATAATGACATTATTTAAGAAAAAAAAAATTACTTTTCTTAAATAATGGCATTGTATAATGCCTCCTTGCTGCCCTTCCGCAGCTGTCTAGTATTTTGCGGCAGTTCTGATGTACTGCACATGCGTATGCCTATGCAGTACATCAGAGCTGTGGGCAAAAGCAACGGAGAAAGCAAGATCTCCGTTGCTTTTTACAAACTGTTGTGCTATGTTAAATGGGTTTAACATAGCGAGACAGCTGTAAAAAAAGCAACGGAGAATCTCCGTTCTTATTTTAAAGCTGTCTCGCTATGTTAAACCCATTTAATGTAGTGAGACACCTTTGAAAAAAGCAACAGGGAAAGCAAGATCTCTGTTGCTTTTTACAAACTGTTTTGCTATGTTAAATGGGTTTAACATAGCGAGACAGCTTTAAAAAAATCTCCGTTGCTATTTTTAAAGCTGTCCTGCTATGTTAAACTCATTTAACATAGCGAAACAGTGTTGCTGTAAGAGTTACAGTAATGTAAAAAATCTGGGCGACTGGACCTTTTTCCATTACTATAACTCAGATTTACAATGTGCATGCTGACCAATCAGCGTGCACGTTTTTGAATATTAATGGGGGGGGGGGTCGTTGTATAATGGCAATTCATACATCTTTTTTTCTGTCTTGGATGCTAGAGGGAAAAAATTTCTCATATGTTGGGTCTAAAAGAATATTGGTGTGAAGTCAAATTAGGTTCCCGCTCACCTCCAGGCATAAATGGAATGATTCATTTTCAAACCTATTCTGTTATCTAAAACACAAACTTTAATATTTTTATGATATTTAAATTTTTAAGATGTAATAATGCATGTATTTTACTGGCTGTCACAGCTCATGTTCTTCTGTTTTAAAAGATATTTCAGTTTGTACTATTCTCTGTTGCCTCACAGTTGGATGGAAGAAGTCTGCTTAGATTAAAGTGATGACTGCATAAGAAAGTTTATTACTGATACGTTGATCTGGAGTTTCCGTTCTGGTCTTGCAGTTTTCTTGGATTAGTCAGGGAAAATACAACTAAAACTTGGTGTCATAATGTGCAGGGTGAAATTCTTGTGTGGTGTCGCCAAGAAAGGTATTATTGTGTTGGTAGAGAATGAGCTAGGAGAAGTAATAACTGTTAAAAAAAAAAAAAAAAAAAAAAAAAAAAGGCTGTCTCCTTAAAGTGTGTGAAATCTGTGATCAGATCAAACCAAATTATTTCCTACATAACAAGGAGTCAAGACAGAAGCCATTCTGCCATTACATGGAGTGCAAAGGATGCTTTATTTGAAGTATTACGTTCAGTTTTGGAGGTGACATATTTAGAACAAAAACATAAGGTTAATGCAAGGGATCCAGGTGATGGTCATTAAGTGGAGGATGGGATAAAGGATTTATAGTCTGCAAACAGATTTGAGAGGTCCACTGTGTTCATCATAGAAGAAAATATGTAGAAATACAGTCTGAATGCAGTAACTTTACAGAGGTGCTGCTGATGCAGTTATGAGGCTTGATGCCCAAGGAGGTGGTAGGATATGTCACAGCTGCAGCATCGGCAAAGTGGTGAGGCTTGGTGCCCAAGGAGGTGATGGGATAGGTCACAGTTGCAGCATCAGGAAAGTGGTGAGGCTTGGTACCCAAGGAGGTGGTAGGATATGTCACAGCTGCAGCATCGGCAAGGTGGTGAGGCTTGGTGCCCAAGGAGGTGGTAGGATATGTCGCAGCTGCAGTATCAGCAAAGTGGTGAGGCTTGGTGCCAAAGGAGGTGGAGGAATAGGTCACAGCTGCAGCATCAGCAATAGTTGAGACTAGTGGCAGAGAAGGTCAGACAAATTGTGAGGGTGGTACATTTGCAAGTGGGTCAGTGAGGCTTCATGTGGACCCATAAGAGCTAACAATTTATTCTATTTTTGCAGTGCAGGCAGATGTGAACAGATCCTCCTAAAGTTCAAATTCATCACAGCCCACAGCTAGAATTGATCCTTGTAAAACATGTGCATAATTTATTACTCTTTTTTAAAAGATTTCACTGTTATACTTCCCTCTGTCATGTAGCTGCAGGTAATATTCTTTTTAGCACTGTCCTGCACATCTCTGGACTAGGGCCACATCATCTCCTTTCCTTATCCCCCTTCCATAGATGGCCAAAGCAAGGAATTTATTGAATTTGCTTGAGATGATGTCCCACTGTGAATATGCATCACCAATTTTCTAGTACCCATTTAGTCTTGAGATATTTCTGTTAGATTTGCTTTTAGCATGGCCTTCTTCAGCATTTGCACCATTGATGAGAGAAGCCATGGTCAGTAGTAAATGATTTCCTGCCAGCTGTTGATTTTGAACAGGTAGGCAGTTACAGTCCTCAGACTGTCCACTGAAGGCATTTCTACCCTAAATGAGGATCTGATCAGTGTTGATACACAAATGGTGGATGGTATTAAATCCTTTGTGTTTTATCACCACATTGTAAATTCTGTTTGATTTCATTGTTTTTTTGTATTTGCTTCTCTCTAAAATTCCATTTGCTTTCATTGTTCTTTGTATCTGTTTCTCCCCATCTTGTGAACGGTTTCTTCCATTATTAACATCTCCAGCGTACCCCTCTCATGGTTTCGTGATTCTTTCTCTTTGCCAGACAAGTACGGCAATAGATGGTGCTACTCTACAGTTTTGCCTTTTCATAGCGCTTTTAATTCTGTGCACTGCTATGATATTATTCATCAAAGCACTTATGTGCAAACAATGGTGCAAAAATCAGTTCCAATGAATGAGGTCCATTCTGCAACTTTATTTTACTTTTTGGACTACCCACCCCTCCCCAATCAGGGGGGGGCTTCACATGCTGCACCTCTTAACTAATATAGCAATTCTGCGATCACACTAGCTAAGAGTAATAAAGTGAAAATCTAAATCTGTTAATGAAACAGGCTCATAATATGATGATTTGCTAAAAGTCATCGGTGCCCTCTCAAAGGCAAAAAATACAGCCTCCATTGGGACCCGATAACATCCCAGGCTGCATCCTACATGAACTCGGGCAGGAACTTGCAGCACCATTAGGCACCCTATTCAACCAAAGTCTGAGTACCGGCTTCATCCCAGTCAAGTGGAGGATAGCTACTGTCATCCCTTTGCACAAAGGTGGAGGGTCCACCGATACAGGAAATTATAGACCCATCAGCCTAACTAGCCTTATTTGCAAGGCCATGGAGTGGATTATCATGGACCTCATTAACAAGGACATTGACAATCTCCAGACACTTGATCCCACACAATTTGGATTTTGTCAAGGGGAGGTCATGCCTGTTAAATTTGGTCGACTTTTTTGAGACCGTCACCAAGGCCATAGATGAGGGGAAGATGATACACACCACCTACCTTGATCTGGCCAGAGCCTTCGATACTATTCCCCACTCAGGTATAATAGATAAACTCTTTCAACTAGGCATCAATCCATATGTTACCAGATGAGTAGCAAACTAGTTCACTGATAGAACCCACCTAGTCAAAATAGGGAAGCAACCTCAAGTAGTAGAACCATAACAAATGGTGCACTCCAGGGATTGGTCTTAGGGCCTCTGCTGTTTGGGATACACTTCTCAGAGGTGCAGGCCAAATCTGGTGGGCTATGGCTGAAAAAGTCTGCAGATGACTGCAATCTGGGTGCTGCCATCAATTCCCCCTAGTGATGTGGACATCCTCCAATAAGGGTCTCACTCAAACAAATGACTGGTGCCAGAAACATGGCATCAAACTGAATGCCAAAAAATGCATCATCATCACTTTTGGGGAGAATGATGTCCCCACAAATTATCACATTGCGTGCTTAGTGCATTATTATCGATCAGTCATGAGGCACTTGGGAACCCAGGTTGATAGCAAACTGACTTTTGACCACCATATTGCCTTCATTGTACAGAAAGCTTTCTACATGGCCAACCTCATTAGTAAGGGTATCTCCTCCAGGGACAAGGTGGTCATAACATCCCTGTATTCTTCCCTTATAAGACCGATTATTGAATACAATACCTCTTTAGGCATGTACCTCACAAAGCACATGCAGCAGCTGGAGAGACCACAGAGATTCCTTACACGGACAATCCAGGGCCTCAAACATCTAACCTATACAGGCTAAAAGCCCTGTCCCTCTACTCAGTCTCTTACAGACTCCTCAGAGGTGACACTTATCTGGCACACAAAGCAATCTTGGATACCACCCTGATGGGACTGCTGCATATCCGCAAGTCAAGCTCCACTCAAGTAACCCACACTTGAGACCTCAACCTGGTCTGTGACATCAATAGGACTTGGAAGGATAGATTTGTGTCCCAGAGACTCCACTTTTGTGGAATAGACTCCCTCTCCACGTAAAGCAGAGTACCTCATTAAATATTTCTAAGCGCAACCTGATAACTGGATAGGGAACAGAAAATACACCCCTGGGATTCCACCTATGTCCCTGCTGGACAGTGGTATAGGGTGCTGACTTGTTTGATACATGGGCCAAATTCTTGGCTAGGCTTGTAAGGGCCTCAGGGCCAATAGCCTAGTAACTTCCTATGGTCCTAAAAAGTGACACAGTGTTTCACAGTATTAGTTCTCTCCTAGGGTGTGACTATTACATTAATGCAGCCTGATGTTAAGTTTAAGTTAAGATTCTATGTTGTTCTATGCACTAATCAGAGTGCTACATGCCTGGATATAGCTCAGTCTATAAGGACTGATTTATTTATATGTATATATAACTCAAATATTCAACTTGGCAAACATTACCAGATCAAGCACAGACACTCAAAACCAAAACACTGAAACAAAAGAAAACAAATGAAAAATTCCATAAATTTTTTGCAGAGGGGCTGTACCCCCCCACTCATACCCCCTGCTAATTATGTATACCAACTCCAACATCACACTACAGGAAAGGGCAAATTCAATGATTCCTGCTATACTGCAATCTCAAAGAGAAAAAAAGCCAGTTTATGCAATCAGCATTCCATTTACTGACTTTTTTTTTCCCTGTTTGACAAATTAAAATTTTGAACACATGAATGCATTCCATACATACATACATATGTGTATATTATGGGTCTATGTTAAATGTTGAATGTTCATAACATCAACATTCACATCTACCAAAGAAACTCAAAACAGCACAATATCAAAGTTCCATAACAGTGAACTGAAAAATATCTCAT
>NC_056743.1:1326575115-1326615115 GCF_019279795.1 Protopterus annectens
GAGGAGGGAGATTGCTATTCTACTTTCACTGAGCTGTAAGGTTCACTCGCCTACCCCAAAGTAAATTAAAATGTTTAGATTAACTTAAGCAACTCTTTGAAATAAGGCATATGAGCTTCAATTTTCTGAGGACATGACTTTTATACTAAAATATATGTGAAGGGGCAACTGATAAAGCAGGTTTATTAAAGGAAAATTCCACTGTCCTTCACTTTCAGTTTAACTGCATCACAAGGTATCTTTTCTTCATATGCATTTAAATGAAGGAAATGGCTGGAGTGGCTTTCCTGGGAAGTGACTTATAGGGGTGTTTCATGAGCACGGTATGGGTGGGGCTTAAGGGGCGCCAGAGTACTACTTCGCCTAGGGCACCAGTTTAGCTAAGGCTGGCCCTGCTTCTGACGACATCTGACTTGCTAATGTGCAGTAAATCCATCAATAATGGGAAGGAGGATACCTTGTATGCCAGACACAGATCACCTCTTAGCAGTCTGAAGGATACGGAGTATTGTGACAGGGCTTTGAGTCAGTCCTTGTAGGACATGTTGTATATACCTTGTATCTATCCTTTTAGTAAGGTACCACTGTGGACATTCCAGTTATTGCTTGTGTCTGGGCAGATACATGACAAATGCGGGCATTTGATTCAATGGCTGGCCTAATGAGGGCTGAGTAAAGGCGGACAATGAGATTCCTAGATCTAGACACAATGCCTTTATTTTTAAGCTGTGCTGTATAGGTTCATAGGTTCATACTAGGCTATCTGCCCTTGGGCATTTACAAGCCTAGCCATAGTGTGTTTGGCTTTCGCCACCCATTTTAAAATGAATTTTGCTATGCCCTTTTTCGAGGTTAGTATACTGTGCATCTGTCTAACAGTGACACAGAAGTGATACCCGGAGTAAATCTACGATCTCCCATCCACTCATCAAGATTCCTCTTGAAGACAGTCAATGAGGGACTCTGCCTAACCTGGACTGGGATTTTATTCCAGAGTGAAGGGAGCCTCTGGGTTATGAATCTGTCCCTCCAGCATGTCCTATTTATTTCAAAGCTGAGGTTCAAGTCTCTGGAGCGCGTAGCTAGATGGGATTTGGATTTTCTGAGGTGCAGCATGTCCATTAATTCCGAGTTGGACATGGCTTTATACGTCAGGCACAGATTGCCTCTGAGCAGGCGGTATGCCACTGAGTAGAGCTGGAGTTTCTTTAACCGGGCAGCATATGGCATCTGTTTGAGCCCTTTGATCCTCTTGGCGAGGTACTTTTGGGGTCTTTCCAGTTGCTGCAGGTGTCTGGTAAGGTACATCCCAAAAGGGGCATTGTACTCAATTATGGGCCTGATGAGGGATGAGTAAAGAGGCACGATGACCTCCCCTGATCTATATGTAAATCCCTTCATGATTAGGTGGGCTATATAAAATGATTTTCTAACCACTTTAGCCACGTGGTTGTTGAATGAGAGATTGCTATCAACTTGGGTCCCCAGGTCCCTAATTACTTCTTCCGTACTTAATGGATTACCATCTATGTGGTAATTTGTGGGCACTTTGTTTTTGCCGAAGGGGATGACTATACACTTTTTGGCGTTTAGCTTGAGGCCATGGCTCTGGCACCAGTTGTCTGTTTCTATGAGGCCCTTTTGTAGGATGCTTGTGTCGGCTGGAGAGTCGATTATGGTGCACAGTTTGCAGTCATCTGCGAACTTGGTCAGTCACAGTCCTTCCGTATTGACCTGTACCACCGAGAAATATATACCGAACAAGAGAGGTCCCAGGACTGAGCCTTGTGGGATGCCACTTGTAACTGGTTTGGAGTCTGACATGGCTCCAGCAATTCTAACCATGTGGGTTCTGTCCTTGAGCCGGTTGGCAACCCATCTAGTGACATAGGGGTTTATATTTAAGCTGGTGAACTTATCTATAATGTCTGAGTGGGGTACTGTATCGAAGGCTTTTGCGAGGTCCAGGTAGGCTGTGTGGACCACCTTCCCCTCGTCAATGGCCTTGGTGACTGTTTCAAAGAAATCAACCAGGTTTAAGAGGCAGGATCTGCCCTTAAAGCCGAACTGGGTAGGATTCAGTGTCTGTAGGTCCCCAATATCTTTATTTATGAGGTCCATGATGATCCTTTCCATAGCTTTGCAGACCAAGCTAGTCAGGCTATGGGGCGATAGTTTCCAGGATCCGTTGAGGCACCACCTTTGTGAAGAGGGACCACTGTTGCTGTACGCCACTCTTTGGGTACATATCCTGTAGTAAGGCTGAGATTGAACAGTAGTTTTATGTTTGGGTTTAGTTCTTCTTGGAGTTCATGTAGGACGCAGCCCGGGACACCGTCTGGTCCCACTGATGCTATGTTTTTTGCTTTGGAGAGGGCGGCTCTTACCTGAGCATCTGAGATGTCAGGGGGCAGCACTCTGCTGGGATAGATATTTGCCTTTTTGGTGGGGAAGGAGGGGGGGAGAAGTTTGCGCTGAACCTGTCAGCTAGGATGTTGGCAATGTCTGTGGGTTCGGTGTATTTTTTGTCATTTTGGACTAATTTTGAGCATATCTGGGAATTCCCACCCAGGTTTCTAACATAACTAAAGAAAGCCTTGTGATTATCCTTAGTGTCCTGTGCAATTTTTCTCTCGAAGCTGGCCTTAGACGATTTTATGACTGCCCGTAGATTTTTGGTAATACTGATCAGAGATGCCTTCCCTTTTTGGGATTTTGCTCTATCATGTAGTAGCTTCCTCCTTCTATTGTATAGTTTGTTTATGGCTGGGGTCCACCAGACAGGATGCCTGCCTTTGGAGGATTGGGTCTTGGTTTTGTTTGGGACTGCATGATCCATGCATTCCTGAAGGTGTTCACAGAATGTGTTTATAAAGGATTCTGCGGTCTGGGCCATATTTTCCACAGGCCCGGGGGATTTGAAGGATTCCACCTCGGTTTTGAGGAGTGTGAAATTTGCTTTAGAGAAGTTTTTCACTGTGGTTTTCTGGGCAGGGGCTGGGGTCGGGATGTGAATATCTAGTGAGATTAGTTTATGGTCTGATCTTACCAGTGAGGGATACAATTCTGGTCTGGAGCATAGAGTCCCCATGTTGGTGATGATCAGGTCCAGTATGTTTTCCCCTCTTGTGGGAGTGGTAACAAGCTGTTCCATAGCATTTGAGTTTATAAATTCTAGGAACCTTTGGGCTAGGGTGTTGGAGCTAGAGTAATCCTCCCAGTCTATGTTTGGGTAGTTGAAGTCGCCCAATATAATGGTGTTTGGAGAGACCTTCATATTTTCCAGTGTTCTCAGGAAGGCCGAGTGGGGTTCCTGGGGTGGGAGGGTGGTCTGTAGCAGGCTATAAACTGGAAGGCAGTTTTACCCACTGTTAGTTGCACATGGATAGTCTCTGATGCTTCGTGCTGTGCCACCAACCTGGAGGTGTGGGTATCTTTGACGAATATCGATACTCCCCCTGGTAGTGCTGGGGTGCTCTCGGGAGCCTTGAACCAGGTTTCTGTTACTGCACAGATATCGATGTTCTCCATGCTAAGGAGAGTTTAGAGTGCGTGCATCTTGAGGTTTAGACTTCTGGCACTGAGTAGCATTACTCTTAGTTTCTTATCCCTTGTGATACCTATGGAGGTGGGTTTGTCTTTTGAGCCTTGCCTAAAAAAGGCACTATGGGGGTGGCAAGAGCCTTTGCCAATATCCAAAAGCCCAGGGGTGACAGGTGCAAGCCGTCCCTAGCGAAGCATTGTGGCTTGTCGAGCATGTCATGACAGGCACTGGATCCCCTTTGAATGACACCAGTACTTAAGCCAATTGTTGAAATTGATCATCTTGTCTTCATATTGTGGCATAATTCTTGGTGAGGGCAAGATGCTACTCAAGGTCAGGATCATACCGGCCTGGGCTACATGCTCAGAGAGCTCCTCTATGTCTCTTTTCATGTAGTCCAGGGAGGTACGTCTCAGGTCATTCACACCAGCATGGACAATGACTGAGTCATATTTGTACTTGCCTTGGAGTGACCTGAGTGCTTGTGTTATGTGGCGGATCCTAGCGCCCGACAGGCAGCTCACCGTGACCTTCTCCTTGTTCAGCCTGGTGAACGGGACGTCAGTGTGCCTGACGATAGAGTCACCTATTACAAGTGTATCAGGTGTGTTGTTTAGCCTTAAGGGCTGTGACTGTTCGGCACACTGGCATTGTGAGCTGTTTTGGGGTACCGGTTGCTTGGGTGTCTGCTTTGGAGGTCTCTGTTGCTTAGGCAGATTTTTATTTAGAGCCTCCGAGTATGTTTTTGTGTGTTTATGTGTTTGGTTTGCTGTTGTGGTAGGTCTATGTGAGACTGGAATTGTAGTGAGTGTGGTTTCCTTCTTCTCCTGACTGGTTACGCCAGTACTGAGTTGAGAGAGCTTAGCCTCCAGTTTGGCTATATGGTTGCATCTCTCACATGTGTTGGAATTTGTTGGGAGGAGGAGAGGGTTGTCTGTGTACATGAGGCAGATGTAACATTGCCTCAAGATTCCCAGATTCACCAGCTGGACCGAAGAGGAGATTGACAACTGACCTTTGGACATGCTAGAACAGTATTGGAAATTCCTTTATAATTGAAAAAAGGGCCAATGGGGGACAAGGTACTCAAGGGGAGTTTGTGAGGGTGTAGTGCTTTCAATTTTTTAGTGCTGACTTATATAATTGCTTTAGTGAGCAAGTGCCAGGCTTTAGAGTAGGAATAGGGTGCTTATTATGAGAACTAGATCAGTTCTAAGGGAAAAAGTGAAGAGCAGACTTTGGGGAGCCGAGAATGGTAAATCGCGCTAAAGCGGTTTTATACAGGGGGGACTTGAAAGAGCTACAAATTGGCCCAAAACGGCCAATAGACTACCAGATTCTTGTGCTGGGAATACTCCTCCAGGGATAGATAGGCTGCTCTAAGCTCCCCACTGCCACTGGTGAACAAAGAAGCCTCCCTTTATCCAAGAAAGGAAATGGGCAACACAGGAACTTTCCAAAAGTCCAGAATACAGCAAAGCCTGTATTTGGACTACTCTAGGTCAGGAAAGACGGGAAACAAGGATAATTTTTTTTTCTTTTTTTGCAACAAACAGCAGGAAAATGCAATAAATATGTAACACAGGCTAGTGCACTTGAGTGTGTAGCCACGATAGGTAAATGCAACAAACAGGGTAAACTTTAAAAGTGCAGGTGCAAAAACAACTTTAAACAGTTTAAAACAGTTCAAGAAGCAGAAATACTTGCAGTTTAGCTAGATTGGACAGTCGCCCAGGTAGTAGCTGCAAAAAAAAAACACATCAGGTTTGCAGTTGTTCTTTTAGCCTCTCTGCTGCTAGCACCACTCTGCAGGCCCACGAGGAGCTTGGCTGAGTAGTAACAAGCGCAAAAAACGCGCCAAAGCGGGTTTTATACAGGGGGACTTGAAAGAGCTGGAAATTGGCCCAAAACGGCCAATAGACTACCAGATTCTTGTGCTGGGAACACTCCCTCCAGGGATAGATAGGCTGCTCTAAGCTCCCCACTGCCACTGGTGAACAAAGAAGCCTCCCTTTATCCAAGAAAGGAAATGGGCAACACAGGAACTTTCCAAAAGTCCAGAATACAGCAAAGCCTGTATTTGGACTACTCTAGGTTAGGAAAGACGGGAAACAAGGATAATTTTTTTTTTTCTTTTTTGCAGTAAACAGCAGGAAAATGCAATAAATATGAAACACAGGCTAGCGCACTTGAGTGTGTAGCCTCAACAGGTAAATGCAACAAACAAGACAAACTTTAAATTACAAGTGCAAAAGCTCGCTAAAGCTGGCTTTAAAGCAGGGGGCTAGAAAGAGATAGGAAATGGCCCAAAACGGCCAATAAGCTACAAGTTACTGGGCTGGAACCACTCCTCAAGGGACAGATAGGCTGCTCAGAGCTCCCCAGTCTCACTGGTGAACAAAGAAGCTCCCTCCTGTCCAAATAAGGATATGGGCAACACAGGAACTATGACACAGCCCAGAGATCAGCAATACCTGAAGACTGGACTATTCTAGTTCAGTAAAGGTGGGAAACAAGGATATTTTTTTTTTTTTTTTTTTTTTTTAATGTTTAAAGGATATATTTTTTTTTGTATAAAATAACTTTCTAACAACAACAGACACATGGTCAACTCTTAGGGGTGTATTGTCAATGTATTGGTTCCCCAAGGTAGATGACTTCCTAAAAGATATAATAATGCATTTTTGGCATTTATTTTCAGAGTATGATTTTGATGGCAGTTATTTTCAGGTAACCTTCTAGGATAGCCAGGTCATTTGGGCATTCAATGACTGCTCCTAGCTTGCAGTCAACTAAAAGATTAGTCTGTAAGAGCCCATTAGTACTGGCAATTACTTCACAAAAGTAGACACCAAACAGAAGAGATCTTAGCACAGAACTATGGAGGACTCTACTGGTGAATGACCCCTTTATGGAGGCAACTACCCCAATTTTAATTATCTGCATCCTATTTATGAGCTGGTAAGTAATCCAGCAGATTGGTAATCCATAAAATAAGCAGTACAAAAGTTTTATTTCTCATGCATTTTTCTTTGGAAGAACAGTAACATTTTATATTTATTATAGTTTCCTTCACACATTTCTCCATTTTCTAGACTCAACTGAGTTTTGTTGAGAAACACTTAAAAATAAACAAATGAATGAATGAATACAAGCTTAAATAAATAACAGCTGCATTTTAAGTTACAATCACAAAATTTCTTGCCCTGAAAGAATCCCTGCATTTTTAGTGACAGGGTAGGACTCTGCCATTTTTTCGGTCTTTCTGGCAACTCCTGCTGACCATCAGCTCACTAACTTCATTCACCGAGTCCATCAGGCCCAGCTAAGATTCACTTGGACTAATCTTGATCCACTGTCTGGGGCAAGTGAAGAGATTGAGGATCCTGTGGTAGTATCAAATTATTGCTAGGGAGTGTTAAAAACCACATATCTTGTCTGTACTTATTTTAAATTATTTATTGAGTATATTGTAATATACGTAGCACTAAAGATATATTGCCATTTGAAGCACCCTGAAAGCATATGTTTCAGTAACCTGTATGTCACTCAACGTTCTCACACATACTGTGCAGTTGGAGAAAGGTAAAAACACACTGAGGTTTGTGAACATGGCAGCTCCTTTGTAGCTGTGTAGCTTGGCCTCTGGCAGTCATTTGTTTATTTTACATACATCAGTGACAGTTCCTTAGCATTACACAAACTCTCTAATTTAACGCAGCCACTTATGTCACACTTTAATATTCTAAATAATCTGATAAACCTGTTTAATGGCTTCAAGTTTGCATTTTTGAATATAAATAAAAAAGGTTATATCTGGAAGACAGAAGCCATCTGATATCAACAAAAAAAATATTTTTAATGCCATAGAGAAATGACTGTTATGGGCACCAAGAGTACAGAATGCCAGCTATACACAGTTCTGACCATATGTACAGCAATACAATATACAGACTAGATTCATCTATCTTTTCACTGCTTGCTTTATATTTTTGAAAGCTATTGGGTTGAATATTCATCATGTGGATTTAGTGTCTGGTGCACAGCTCTTTTAGTTTTCTTTAGTCGATTTGGATGGTTTCTTAGATGATACAGAAAGCATGAAACAATGCCCAAGCTCATTATTTTCATGTCAAAGAAAGATAAACATACACACACACACATATATATATATATATATATATATATATATATATATATATATATATATATATATACCCTCTTCATCCGAGTGAAAAGGGGCTAACAATGACCTCTGAAGTTAGAACTTAGAACATTGCCTAATGTATGATTCACTATGCAGCTGAGCTGAAGCAATGTGCTGTGAATTTTGAATCTGGTACATTTAGATCAAACGCTAGGAGTAGTGTTCCTTAAAGACAGGCTGGATTCCATGGAGGATCTAACAGCTGAACAATCTGAGATTAACTTGCATTAACAAAGGTACTGAAAAAGGAAACACAGTTTTTTTTTGTTATAGAAAAGCCCTAAATTGAAGCATTACATTTACCTCTGTGCAGACTGTCCCATAATTGGAGCACCACCACCAAAGCATGGCGGCTCCCCATGCAAATTATTTTCAAACTGCTAAATGAAATAATGAATGACAAGCATTTACTTCTTTGGTTAGCTAAGAAAGTCACACAGCACTCTTCATTTTGTATGGCCAGAAGATATTCTTATTCCAGGATTTTTCACAGGAAAGATCATGGGATACATAGGCTTTTTCTGAAGCATGACATTGGCAGCTATGTTATAGACACGGTATCCCATCTTCCCTGCACTACCCTGCAACACTGAAAATTAAGTGGCAGAACTCTGTCAAAATTTTTACAGCTGTATTCAAGTACTACGGTAAAAAAAAACCCTAACAGGACCAGCCGAAAAAGAAGAAGAAAAAATACATATATTGACATCTGTGTGTTATCTGAGCCAAGTCCGGCACTGACCTACCTCGGTTTAATAACTTTTTCTTCACTAAGCTCACTTACTTGTAAGTGACTGTCCATGGCGTCTTCTTTCTTCCTCTCTGTGACTTTGATTCAACCAGCAAGTGGGCAAGGCAAAGGGCAGAAGCAAGCAAGCCGAATAAAAAACAAAGATAAAGTATAAAGGAATAATACTAGAAACAGAAACTTCAGTTAGTCAAGTCAACTAACTTTTTACTTTCACCAAGATAGTCCGTAGTAGCCCTACAAGCCAGTAGCACAACGTAAATCCAAATAAGAACTGTGCTAGCTACAGACTACTGATTGTTTCTCACTCTCTTTTTTGAGAAGAGAGCAAGAACCAATCAATAGCAATCCAGCCGTCCACGTCACGTACGTGACTGCGGACGTGACAGTCTGAATCCCTTTCTATTTACTGTGCGGTTAAAAACCGCATAGACGTCTGGGCATCACACTGATGCCTTTTCTCATATCTGGATTGTCTGTAAAAGCAGTCTAGAGTTACAGAAATGGTCAGACTCGTTAATTAAATAAATAAATAAACCCGGAACTCGACGAGCATACCCAGTTCGAGTTCTGGGAATTATTGAGTCAGTCAATCAATATATTATTATATATATTTAATTTACATGATGTTTTTTTTTTTTTTAATTCAAGAAACTTTTTTCCTAGAAGGGCTGCAGTCCTGCAGTCCGATGGCACGAGCCGCCCCTGGAAGCTTCTATGTGTGACAGGAAGCCAGTGGGATTTCTGCAGGATGGCAATTACATTTTATTTACTTCTCCATCCTTCATTGACTGGGTTAGTCCCACTAGGCAAGTGGCCTCTTTTTAGGAAAGACCCAAGGTGGTATTTATACTCCTGGGGAAAACTGGTTCAGGACACTGGGAAACTTCTCCTACTCTTTTTGATAGGTACTGTGGGATCTTTTACATCTACATGAACCCAAGCATATGAGACCTTGGTTTAACACCTCATCCAAAGGAAGGCACACTCATAAGTGCAGCACCTCTAATGCTGCATTGTAGTGTCAGCAATCCAATTACCTGGATTGGGAACAGAACCTACAGCCTCTTGGTCTTTCAGTACCAAAGACAAGTGTGCTATCTGTTGAGCCAGTGACAGGTAGGATAGAGCAGTGATGTTCCCATTTGAGAACGAATGTTATTAGCTGCAGTCCAAAGGGCTTTTAGATAATTGGAGAAGGTGTGGATGAAGAGTGGCACACCATATTCGAGTTGTGCTAGGTGAACTCCTTTTTCAATGGCTGATGCGTCTGTGGGTAACATGAAGCGGGAGATGTTCAAAGCTTATTACAGCAGTAAGTTAATGTTTAATTTTGTTTTTGTGACATTTGTGTTGAAGTCAAGGTTTTGATGCAACCACATATAATGTATTTGAACCTAGAGTTGTTTCTAGAGTTTCATTGGGGTTCACTGAAAAGGCCATTTTTGTGCTTTTGATGTTAGCTTGTGCTTAGAGGCAAAAAGCATGGCTTTAGAATGTTGTGCGAGGAGTATTTTGTGAGCCAACTGAATAGGTGGCTGAAATCATTTGCCAACTCCATTTTTATGGCCTAGACCTTGTGTCCTGATCTACAGACATCTGGCATTATGTTGAGGAGAGACAGAAATTATATAGGTGATGAAGGGTGAGCAATAGTTTCTGTTCATACAGAGGAGGATGAACCATGGTACTAAGTTGTCAGAGTCAGGGGGAGTCTGAAAGAAGGAAATCAGAAATTTCTTGTTTGGAAATGTTTTTGAAGATAAATGGTTGGGTAGAGACGTAGTTTCTCTTCATATAGAGAAAGATAAACCATGGTACTAAGTTGTCTGATACAGCTGCAGAGTCAGAGGAGACTGAAAGAAAGAAATCAGTGATTTCTTTTTTGAGAATGTTTTGAAGATAAATGGTAGAGTAGAGATGTGGGGATTCAGGGGCTGAAGAACCTTTTCACATTGGTCATATGCCTTGGAGTACCCTTTCACATTTTCTGCAATGCCTGGCTAATAAAAATTTTGCATTCACCAACTTTCTATACAACTTATGCCCAAAAGTCCTGAAAAAGGAATATGATGGATTATGGACAGAACTACCCTATGTCAGACCATTATGACTATCAGCCGCTGTATTATTTTACCCTCTAGCCTTTCTTCATGAGGCCATTCTTTATGCAGTAATACATTTTATAAATGTACTGACTCTGCTTGCACTTGAGGATTTGCAGCCTTCTGAGATGCTTCCCTGAAGTTTTGCTAAGTGAATTTGATATCTGCTGCAACTCTCTCTTTAAAAGCTTCCCAAATTCTTGTACTAGAAGTCCAGTCATTTTCAAAAACTATGGTTCAGGTTTTACTCCCAACTACATCAATAATGTATTCCCCTGATACAACTCCTTCCAGAGAAAGTCCAGTAATTTCTGAAAGCTGTGGCACCATTTCAGCCTTTGTGCTACCACCTAGCTGTTTTCCTGAAGTGAATTCCTTATTACCTTTTCTGAAGGTGTGGACTCAGGTTTGGCCTCACCTCTGCTACCTTTCATGCATGATTTCCTACATACTTGATTGCATCTAACAGCAAGAATAAAAGGCACTGTGCTAACAAAGTCATAACTTATTACAACATCTGCTAGGATATCAGACTGCCATTCTGCTTGTCTCTCTACCCGCTTCCTAGATCAAATGAACTCCTGTCAATGGCACCACAAATGGTGCCTCTCTCATGGCCCTAACCAAAGTAGACTGCCTGGGCAAGTCACATTTTGATCTCTAACATATACAGGTTTCACAATAGTTTTATCTGATCCAGTATCCCTCAAAGTAATTGTTCACTTACCCTCTCTCAGGACAGTGTACAGACCCTTCCAATAATATGGAGCAGAGTCAGCTTCAAGATGACCCAATATTACTGTGCTATAACTTTTATTAGGTCCCCCTCACATCTTTTGCTCCCAAGCTGTCACTGTGGATATTTGGACTGCACATGCTCTAACTGGTTACACTGGAACATTTTACTCCAATACCTTGTAATACACTTGGGATAATGTTTCCCATTTTTGCCTGTGCAATTTGCATTAATGGTTCAGACTACCCCTATGGGTTCTGTTATGACTATAAGTGATGTGGGGTACCTCCTTCTTGTATAGATACTTGCTTTTCCTTGCTGGTTACACAGAGTTAACATTTTCCTTCCCATTTACTCAGCAATGTTGCACTCCTGATCTGCTAACCAGATTCTCATGTCCTCAGATAAGTACTGAGTGCTTGCTCTCTTATCATATAGTCTCCACACATTTCAAAAGTAGAGACTCAATATCCTCTCACCCACCCATGAATACAAATGTTTACTTCTGCAACATAACCATTCACTCTGTCTTTTGCCTGTCTTATAAACTCAGTTTGTTTTTGTAAACTTCACAAGCATTTACGGTTGAACAATACAATTCTTTACTTGGAATAAACAAGTAAAAGCATTTACTTTATCACTAGTCACCAAATTATTTTCCTAGAGATAAACTGTATACTTGCCATTTAAGTTCCAGTCATTACAAGAAGTTCATAAAAAACTGAGCCATTTCTTACCTGAATGACCCAGTAGGCAGATCCAGTAACTGAATTGCAGTAATTTTTTCAATCAAAAGACTATCGCTACTTATGCAAGTCACAAACTGGACTGTCCGTGGCATTTACTCCAATTTAAATATTGGAAATAAATTCCCAAAACAGCCATACTGGACTGAGTGTAAACTACAACCAAAAAACAAACTAGACACACACAGTAACAAAGTTGCAAACCATCTGCTTATGTATAAAAAGTTAGAATTCACCAGAACAATACAAGTCAAAAACTCTAAGCATACAGTTTTAGATGAAAGCACTCAACACATTAAATGGTTTGCAACTTTGTTACATAGTATTTTTGGTTTGTTTTCACATATCAGAGATTTTTTTTTCTGTTTGCTTCCATAGTCACATGTCCAAGAGAGAAAAGTGGCATTTAGGAAGCTACAGTCCAAATAGGGGAAATAACCTTTGCTATAGTTCAGCATATTCATGAAGCAGTAACCTTGCAACAGTAGACACATCTATGATGTAAGATTTAATTTTGTTTTTATACTGTAACACATTTTCAAAATAGAATATGCAATTACATACCATTTTACATATTTCATTTCATATATTACCATTTGCGGAAAAGACAAATATAACTGAGCTTTTTCTGACTTCTACCTTTTGGCTAGGCTTGAAATGATATGCAGAGTGATTGCCTATCACTTACCTATGAACCTTTTAAACAATTATGTGCATTTTGTCAATTAAACACAAACTTAATACAGCTTAGTTTACTTCTCATGCATTTCTTCTGAAAGCACAATGACATTTTTAAGGTTGTTATAGTTTTTCACAGAGACAAACATAGAAAAATGACCTACGACAGCAGCAGCATTACTCTCAAACTCTGTTCCAGACCCCACAGCTGCCACTGCAGATCATATTTGATAATAGTTACTGAAGCTTTGGAATGCCAAAACCTTATTTATTCATTCATTCAGTTAATTAATTTAATTTATTTGACTTACTGAAGTCTGCTGACTAGGGCAGCAAACTAATCCTAGCAGACCTTTTTCAGGTACAGCCCAGGGAACACATAACTGATTTGACTTATGTGACGCCCGTGCCCTGGCCCAGCAATCAAGGAGCCTCAATCCTCACCACTAACACCAGAGAGGGCATCTCGTATGAGAGGAAAGGATAACAAATACACACAGTAAAATCCAATTTCCCTTAACAGCACACAGAGATCACAGTCAGTCCGGGCCTGGTTGCTCCCTTGCTCCCCAGGTCCCCAATAAGACTCCCCAATGGCACAACTATAGGGTCCAGATCTCAGCCTAGCTTGGCAAGCTAAAATGTCCAGCACCCTCTCTGTCCAACCAGTACTTTGTGTCCCTGCCCAAGTAGTTGACACGCACACTTTGAGATAAGAGTTTATACAACCACACAGACACTTCTGGGGAAGGCTGGCACAGGTTCTCCAGCTGTGCCCCTTTTACCCAGACCACCTGTCACCACTCAGCTAATATTTATCAGCTACTCAAAGGCCCTTAAAAGAGTGTCCAATTATTACTGTGCAATATTATTATCCAATTGGTAGTACAGCCCATGGCTAAAGCTATTAGAGTGGCTTTTTACAGTTTTACCAAAGGCATGCAAATACTCTTAAGAGCTTAAATTATCTCTATACAAACCAGCCACAGTTAAAAGGTTTTAAAATATGTAACAATAAATAATTAAAACCACAAGACAGTACTTTCTACTACACAGACAGTGCTAGTGAAGAGTTCAGAGATCATATAGAAATACTTAAAATAAATCAGTAGTACAGTTTTGACATCACAGAAAACACTTAGTCTAAAATTTATAGTTCCTAGCTTATCTAAAAGAAAACACAAGTCTAAAATAACTTACATAAGACAGCAGGCAGAGTGCTGAGTTAGATGATCATGACAAAAATGCTCAATGCCTTCTGATTCTCTCTGTTTAAATTGCTACTGCAGTTCTGATAAAACATTACATCATTTTACACTTTCCTGGTGTTCCCAGGCTGACACAGAAACTGCATTTACATTTTTAACATCTTGCACCTGCAGGAAACTACAGCCATAAAAGACATTCCACATATAAACTCTAGTGATTATTCCTTAAGTTAAAACAATAGAAAGAATGTGCTAGCCCAGATGGAAGGACTCCAAATCTTTAATTTCAAAGGACCAACAAGAAATGCTTGACTTAGCTTTCTTTACAGCAGAGGGCAATGTTGCCACATTGTTTTAAGTTCAACATTTCATATTTACAAATGATAGCATTATCTATAAAACTCTATTAGGCTAGGCTGGCAGCCTTCACCCTTCTCTACCAGTCTTCACAACGTACGTTTCAAAGATAGAAAAAAAATAACATGTCTTTTTCCTTACATATTTTTCATACACGTACACTTTCTTTTGTAGGAAGGTGGCTCATGAAAAAGTACAGTTTTGTACCTACCATAAATGTAGATGTCCGATAGGCATGCATCTGCAGTCCTTACAAATGGGTTGTCCTGTCGTCAGGCAGCCCTTCGGTCGGCCGGATTCCAAAGTCTGGGCCTGGCCTCGGCTGATGTCGCACTTCACCCGACGTCATAGCTGCAGTTATTCGGGTATAAAGGTATCAGCCGACGCCATCTTCCTCAGTGTTTCTTGCCCCCAGATGCCAGGTGCCCTCTAGGAAGGCTAAATTTGGATAATTGCAAAGGTTTCCAAATAAGAGAGAGAGCAAATAAAAATAAACATGTATATACATATATACAAACAAATACACCATAATAGATTCCCCCAGCTAGCTAGAAGATGGGTAAATACCCTAGGAGTACCTCAGAGGGGAAGGAGGGAGGGTAATCCTGACTGCAGATGCATGCCTATCGGACATCTACATTTATGGTAGGTACAAAACTGTACTATGTCCTTCAAGGATGCATCTGCAGTCCTTACAAATGGGTAGAATACCATAGCCAAACTGGGGGAGGAGGAGTAATAAGATTATGGTGTAGTTAAGATCCCTTGCAAAACAGCAGTGGCAAAACCTGCTCGGGATCTGGAGTATAAGGGTAAATTATAATGCTTGGCAAATGTATGCACGGAGCTCCAAGTAGCAGCCTCTAAAATGTCTTTGGTAGCCACTCCTCGTAAAAAAGCTGTGGTAGTGGCTGTAGCCCTTGTAGAGTGAGGTCTGATGTTTTCTGGAGTTTTCTTCCCATGGTAAGAGTAACAAAATCTAATGCAATTTCCTATCCACTTAGCGATTGTCTGTTTTGAAATTGCTTTTCCTTCCATTCCTGTTGCATATGCTACCAGTAGCTGGTCAGTTTTTCTATTGCTCTTGGTCCTGTCCAGGTAGTAGCGTAATTGTCTATGTACATCCAAGGTATGCAACAGTTTCTCCCCTGTTCTGTGGGTTGGGGAAGAATGTAGGTAGGTGGATAGCTTGGTTTAAAGATACCCTGGAGACCACCTTTGGCATAAAAGTAGGATTAGTTCTCATGGACACTCTATCTTGATGGAAAAATCAGGAAGGGTTGTACTGCCATTAATGCCTGTAGTTCAGAAACCCCTCTTGCTGAAGTGATTGCAAGCAGGAAAGCAGTTTTCCATGATAAGTACTGTAATTCTGCTGTTGCTGCTGGCTCGAAAGGAGGCAGTGTCAACTTTTCTAGCACAAAGTTCAAGTCCCATGCTGGCAATGGTGGCTTCCTAGGTGGTTTTACATTTTTAATTCCTCTCAGAAACTGCCTGAGCAGAGGATGTGAGAAGACTGGAGGATCCAAGTTGTATTCTGCTGAAATAGCTGATGCATGAATCTTAATGGAAGAATAGGACAGGCCATTGTGGAAGAGCTCTGCCAAGTATTCCAGGATGTTAGCTATGTTTACCAGTGACACATTTTCTCCTTTTGCAGTACTCCAAATGAGATATCTTTTCCATTTTGCTGAATAATTTTTTCTTGTTGAGGGTCTGCGAGCCTCCAAGATAATGTCTTTAACCCTTTGAGATAAAGCTGGGTTATTTGGTCTTATGCAATGTTCCAGGCAGCCAGCTGCAGTGTTTTCAGGTTTGGATGCAGGGTTTTGAAGTTGTTCTGTGTTAACAGTAAGGGAACTAGGGGCAGAGGCCATATTTGTTCCCGAGACATACTCCTCAGTAATGGGTACCAATGTTGCCTTGGCCAGTCTGGAGCTATCAGGATGATCCTTGGATGGTCTTCTTTGATCTTCAATAGCACTTTGTGCATCAAAGGAAGAGGTGGGAATGCATATGCTGTCAGGTTTTTCCAACTGAAAGATAGGGAGTCCACTTTCCAAGCAAGTGGGTGGTACGTCCTTGTGCAGAATTTTTTCAGTTGGTGATTGTGTGGGGATGCAAATAAGTCTATTTCTGGTAGTCCCCATTTCCCTGTAATGGTTTTGAAGATGTCCGGATGCAGCATCCATTCGTGGGCATCCGTGGTAGTTCTGCTTAGGATGTCTGCTAGTATATTTTCTTATCCTGGCACAAAAATTGCTTGTAACTGAATGTTGAAGCTCAGGGCCACATTCCAGAGGTCTATTGCCATCCGGCATAGAGGGTATGAATGTGTGCCTCCCTGTTTGTTGATGTACCACATAACTGTGGTGTTGTCCGTCCTTATCAACAGTTGACCCTGTCGAAGAAATGGTCTGAATGTCTGAATTGCCAGTTTTACTGCCAGCATTTCCTTTTGATTTATGTGTAGGTGCAGCTGGTCTTGAGTCCATAAGCCTTGTATGCACTTGTCCAGCATGTGCGCCCCCCAACCGAGTTCTGAGGCGTCCGTTGTGATGGTCTGGCTTGGTTGAGTGCTGTGGAAGGGCAGCCCTTTGTTTGATTGACAGGCCTGAGCCCACCATTGGAATTCTTGCTTCAGGCATGGAATTATTGGAATTTGGGTTTCTAGGCTGTGCTTGTGCTGAGACCATAAATTCCTTAGGTACCACTGTAACTTTCTCATATGTAGTCTGGCATGTGGAATCAATATTATGCAGGATGCCATGTAACCCAGGGCTTGCAGGACTTTTCTTGCTGTTAGCTGGTTCTGCTTTGTTAATGCCATGAAGTAGAGAGGAGTTGCTCCTGTTTTCTACTGTTAGGAATGCCGTTTCTTTTGATGTGTCCACCTCTGCACCCAAGAAGGTTATCCTTTGGGATGGTATCAGCCTTGACTTTTTTATATTGACTGTGTATCCCAGGGCTTGCAGTAGATGAATGACCCTTTTCAAGTCTTTTGTTAATTTGTTTTGTTGTCCGCTTGTAACAGGCAGTCGTCCAGGTAAGGGTAGATTTGAATTCCCTGAAGCCTGCAATGAGCAATTACTGATGCCAGGCATTTCGTGAATACTCTGGGCAGTAGATAAGCCAAAGGGCAATGCTGAGAATTGATAATGCTCTGATCCTGCAAGAAATCTGAGGTATCTTCTGCAATTTGGTCGTATGGGGACGTGCAGGTATGCCTCCTTGAGATCTAGAGTTACCAGCCAAGACTCCTTGCCCAGCATGGGAAGAAGTTGCTGTAGGGTCAGCATTTTGAATTTTGGAACAATGAGGTATGTGTTTAAAGCGGACAGGTCGAGAATAGGTCTCCATTGGTTTTCTTTTCTTGGTACCAGGAAGAGTCTGGAGTAAAATCCTTGCCATTGTTCCATAGATGGTACCCTTTCTACAGCTCTCATCCTTAGTAAGTGAGTTATTTGTTCTAGAGCTTCTGTCTTCTGATTTGGAGGTAGGTTTGGCATTCCTCTCTTCCTTGGTAGAGTATGGAAGTGAAACCTGTAACCTTGGTCTATTGTCTGTAAAATCCATTTGTCTCCTGTGATGTAATGCCAGTTTACTGAAAATAAGGCTAGCTTCCCGCCTAAGGGTGCTTCTAGTTGTTCCCTGGGAGGCGGTGCCAGAGCCAAGTCACTGCGATTGTCCTGTGGAAGTGGTGGTGGCTGGATCTGTGGCTGTACCTCGCTGGTTGTTAGCCTGCCACTGACGTCCCCTGTAGGCACCTCTGGATTGACCCCTGCCTCTTGAGCGCCTATTCCTGCCTCTCTGAGCTCTGGAGGTGTCTGGAAAGGACCAATTCTTGGAAGGCCAGTTCCTGCTAAACCTTGGAGGCTGGACCTGCAAGAAATCCTTGACTGTCTGGACAGATTTTGCTTTCTCTTCCACCTTCTTCAGCACCTGCTGTGCAGGGGAGCCAAACAAATTGAGCTTATCCATGGGAGCATCTAGGAGCTTTGATTTAACATGGTCTGGTAAGGACTGCTCTTTTAACCATGCATGTCTTCTGATCACTGTACCAGTCATGGCTGATCTAAAGGAAGCCTCCAGTGCATCATAGCCGCATTTTAAGGAATGATTACTGACCTGCTGAATGTTATGTACCATTTCCTGAACAGATTTCTGGTCTAATGGTTCATCCGAGGACAAGTTTTTTAGTTAACTGGTCTAACATAAATTCCTGATACTGAATCATGTGGAATTGACAGTTCAAGGCCCTAGCTGAAAGAGTAGCAGAAGTGTAAACTTTTTTACCCCATCTCTCTAAGGCCCTAGATTCCCTTTCAGAGTGGAGGGGGTTTTTGGCAGAGGTAGCTGCTACAGCCTTGGGTCCCTGGGTGATAGTTTCGGATCTGCAAAAGGAGCCTTATACAAATGATAATGTGTGTCCGGAACCCTGTAGTACCTATCGGGCTTAGCAGGGGCCGGAGGAAGAGAATCAGGAGCAGTACAAGCATCATTAAATGCATCATCCACAACAGTAAGTACTGGAGGAATGGCTAGAGGCCTATGCTGTGGCAAATGCAAAAAGGTTCTAAGCCTTTTCATAGAGTCTGAAAAATCCTGGCCCTGCCATTGAAATTGTTCCCTCATAGCATGCAAGGTTTCCCCAAAAGAAAATTCCTCAGGCGGAGAGGCAGAAGGAATGGACTCTTCTGCATCAGAGTCCTCATAAGGAGAAAAAGGGCTTGAATTATCTGATTCATCAGAGGAGTCATCTGAAGAAACTGGCTCAGGGGGCTCTACTCTAGGCCTCTTCTCTGGAGGTGAGTGAGAGGCCCTGTCTGGGTGTGGTTGGGATCCCCGGATCAAAGAAATGAGATCCTCTGCTAGACTAAGCATTTGTGAACTAGAGCTAGGCCTGTGAGAGGGTGTCTTAGCAGGCACAGTTTTGGTAGATTTTGCTGCTTTAGCCCTGGCAAAGGCCTTAATCGACATGGATGCAGGTGGCCTAGCAGCTCCACGTGCATGGGTAGAAATATCCAAAGGGATAGTATCAGATAAATCCTGTGAACCTGCAAGAGCGGGTGGGATTTCAGTAGCAGATTCAGACATGCTTGATGAGGCCTCGGTAGGAGGTAAGCTTTCGGCCAAAGGAAGAACCGTGGACTCGGTTTCAGCCGAAACCGAGACACTTGCGGTTGGCTTAACCGCGGTTTCGGCCAAAACCGCGGACCGCGAGTGCCGGTCCTTTTCCTTGCGCTTTTTAGATATTTGCGTAGTCGGAGTATCAGACGGCATAATGTAAGCAAAAGCGGAGCCGAAAAACTCCTCAGCAAATTCCGACCGGCGTCTAAGCGTCCGCCGGTTGAAAGAAGCACAGGCTAGACAAGCTGCTACGTCGTGGTCTGGGCCTAAACAAGGCAAGCAGTAAGAGTGGAAATCTTTATGAGGTATTTGTTTCCCACAAGTTAAACAGTTATTCACTTTTTCTGACATCGGCTGAGGCAAGAAAGAGTCCCCAACGGGGTACTTAGCTTTTTAGAAGTCTTCGGTAGTAGTAATCTCTGGTTCTGACTGACCGGCACTTGCGAACAGCTTCTGCTTCGGGCGCCACGCGGCAAGAAAGACTGAGGAAGATGGCGTCGGCTGATACCTTTATACCCGAATAACTGCAGCTATGACGTCGGGTGAAGTGCGACATCAGCCGAGGCCAGACCCAGACTTTGGAATCCGGCCGACCGAAGGGCTGCCTGACGACAGGACAACCCATTTGTAAGGACTGCAGATGCATCCTTGAAGGACATCAGTGAAGATCGAGACACAGACTGAGCCTTGAGGCACACTTGTACTGATAGCTGTGTATTTAGCTATAATATATTGGTTTTAACCTGTAGAGATTGTTCATCCAGATAGTTTTGGAGGCAAAAAATGCTGTATGAATCAATATGAGCTAAAGTGAAATTCAAGTAGGATACATAGAAGATGCTTGTGAGTTACTAAATCAAAAGCCTTTATGAAGTCATAGAGGCAGACACCAGGTTCACTAAGAACATGCTTGGTGAAGTACATTGCCTCCTTGAGTTAAACCATTTAGCCATAAGTTAAAACCGCTGAATAGTGAAATAAAAGTTTATTCCACTTGGTTCTTGCAATGTAAAGACATCATCTATGTACCAATGACTGAAGAGAGTGTGTGTAATGGAATAACAATATAATGAAGAAAAACTGGGAGCTGCAGAGGGATAGCTATGATGATTCATGACCAGTAACTACAGAAACCAAAGTTTTGAGATTGAATTTGCAAAGCATTCAAGCAGTTTGTAAGCCATACGAACTGGGCTGTGAAACCTGACTGGACTGTTTCCAGTATCAACAGAATGGTTACAGATACACTGGATGGAATTTTTGCACAAACAGCAAGTAGTCAAAATGTGTGTCAAGCAATAAATGTGCAAGATTTAAGACAAGGTAGATGAGATGGTAAAGCAACTTGAAAAGACTGCACATTTGAGTACAATGAAAGATAAGACAAGAAAAAAATGTAACACTGTATGGTATAATAAAATGTTGGGAGGGAAAGTTCTGATGGAGTATGTGAAAAACAAGATCGCAGAGTGGACTGGATTTAGGAAACATTTGCTCAGGATAGCATTTGTCCCTCCCAGACTGGGAACTTGTATAAGGAGGCCTAAACTGATACTGGTAGAATTTTGGATAAGGTATGCAAAGAAGAAGATAAGAGGAAACTGTGGCAGCCAGTTGCAAAATTATTGACAGCTGGGAGACATATTTTTAAAATTGATTACTATGATGTGACCCCAAGGAATCGCCCAAGATTCATAAATGGGATAAATAAATAAAAGCAAGGAAAATTTGCATTTAAATGGTCAATCACTGTTATTTTGAATGTGTTATGGAATGGAAAAGTACTGACCTTTGAAGGTTTAGCTAATCTGATCTAACTTGGAAGATAATAAAACACCTCTGCAGGTGGAAGAATAGGAAGATAAAGAGAGAGACTTAAACTGAAATATGTTAATTATGACTTCTGCCATATAAAATATATTATTCAAATTTACCCATGACTCTAAACTGTTTATAACCCAAGTTTTGCTAGTGCTATATAATATTTTCTTGATTCTACTTTTCACAAAGTTGAATACTGTTGTAAATGAAGAGGGCTATGCATATACAGCAACACATTTTGAGTTTAGGTAGAATGAAATACTTTGCAGATCATTTCAGAAAAAATATAAAATAGTATACGTCAGGAAATCTCCAGTAAATATTTGTTTTCCCTTGCTATTGTAGAACTTGCATGTAGCAGGTTACTGAACAGTGTAAACATGTTTTTTATTGTTCACTGTATTTAACCTATTTACATCATATGTTAAGACAATTACTTAGTTAACATTTTAAAAGTTTGAATTAAGAGGGAAAACGCATGAAGAATTAAGACAAGATTTTATGTCTCTAAGATATTAATGTTTCATAGCAGAAGATTTTTACAAAGACATACATCTGGAACATTTCTCCATGGGCGTCTGCTGAAAATTGGCTTTGTTCCAAGTCGACTTTCTCAGTAAACAAATGTTAAATAAATAAAATAAATAAATTTTACCACTTTACAACTAATGAACCGACTATAATATACGGTATGCTTTGAAAGTTTTGTGTATGTTAGATGGCAGAAAGAGGCTAAATGAAATAGTTACCTAACAGACGGATAAAGTGACTATATATGTACACATTATATATTTAACAGTAGGACACAAACAAAAGTTACGTACTTGCCATAATGATACATCCATGTTGTCTGATTTTTGTCTGGTTCAACATATGTATGGTCAGATCCAGCTATGCCTGCTAAGAACCTGAGATCAATTTAGTATTATCCTTCTATCTTATTCCCTAATGGCTAGTACTTCACTTTTATTTTTACAACTGAAAGATGCAATGTTGTCTGTTTTTGACAATTCAATATAGGGGTTGTCTGATCTTATTCTGGCACTGAATCTGAAGCTTCCACCATTCCAAGGCTCGAACTCCTCCCCTACCTGTAATTCCCTGAATTCAGTCCTAGTATCTCAGATCAACTTTACCATACATCATACAGATAACATGTATTTATGACCAAATATACAGAATAGATAACCAAACACAGAGAAGGGAACCAAGAAACAGTCTGACAGGACTGACCACAGATAGTGTAAGAAGTAGCAAATACCCAATCATCTTGAAGCTATACATGTCAATTTGGAAAGAAGGCAGGAGGGTAGGATGTTGAACTGGATGAAAATCAGACAACATGGGATCTATTGTTATGGTAAGTATGAAGGTTTTGTATAAAATGTTGTCTACTTTCATCCATTTTCAACAAATGGGACAAATTCCCAAGCTGTCTTTCTGGGTGGTATCAAGGAAGAACATTCCTGAGTATGGTGGGAAAAAGGAAGTGCAAGACCTGGATTGTACATCCAGTTTATAATGAGTCACAAAGGTATGAACTGTGGACCAAGTTGCTGCTGCACAAATTTCATCAATGAACAGCCTTTTGGAAAAGGCTCTAGAAACAGCTACTCCTCTTGTTGAATGAGCCTTTAGAAAGGCAGTCTTAACAACCATCTTGACAGTATGACTTTTGCAAAAGCTCTACCAAGTTTTGACTTGGAGAATGCAATGAACAGTTGATCAGATTTCCTGAATTCTTTTGTCTGATGAAGATAGAATCTGAGTTGACTGTGAACATCTAGTATGTGTAAGATGCATTCTCCTTTGCTTGAGAATCTGGGGAAGAACCCCGGTAAATGCATGGATTGAAACAAGTTTGTTTTGGATGTCACATTTAGGAAGAAGGATGCATTAGTGCTAAGAAAAACTCTATCCTTACGAAAATCAAACAGGAAGGTTTACATGAGAGTGCTTATAATTTTGAACTTCATTTGGCTGAGGTAATTGCTACTAGGAAAACTATTTTCCAGGTTAGACATTTAAATGTTTACCAAGGCCGTAGGTTGAAAGAGGGGCTATTGTCAGAGCTTGGAGCAAGATGCTAATATCCCACAGGGGGACTGGATCACTAAAGGAGGGATGCAACCGAAGTGTCCCTCTTAAAAAGGCTTTAGAGAGCTTCAAGAAAGCTATGGAGGTGTCATTGTGGCAAACATGAACATTTGTAATTGCTGCTATTTGAACTTTAATGGTAGAACAATAGCCTTTGTGAAAAAGTTCAGACAAGAATTCCAAGATGCAGAGGACTGGTGCAGAAAATGGACCAAACTCTTGACTACAGAGCCCAAATAGAAAATCTTCTCCATTTGCTGTGATCTATCTTATGTAGCAGGCTTCTGTGAAGCCGATATAATCTCAGCAATCTTACTGGGAAGCCTGGCATCTCTGGCTACAGTCAGAATTGGAGCAACTAAGCTGTTAGCTTCATGGTGGTTTGGTCCGGAGAAGGTAATCTAGGCAGGGGAGACAGAAGATCTGGATAATGATCCAGCATCCAAGTGGGATGTACTAGTAGACGCCACAGGAAGGGGGACCATGTTTGTCAAGGTCAGAAGGGGGCAATGAGGATTACTTTGGTCTTGTACTGTCTGCTTTTCTGAACAGTTTTGTTCATCGGGGGGGGGGGTAAAAGCCCCCTAAACCCCAAAACATAATGTTCTCCGAACCTACTTTCAACCCCGATATCTATCTTCCTCCTCTGAATCATTATTTCTCCCACCAATGATCTACACCAGTATACTAAGTTCAATGACTACTATCACATGGTTTGAAAGTATGTCATACTTTTCTAAAGTCTATTGTTTTCTGTGACAAAGTCTATTATTGAACATTCCATATGCATCTATTTCTACTCTGTACTTTGCTTTTGTACTTGTGCTTATATAATAATTGTACAGTATTTCATTTGCTAGGTTTAACTGTGGGGCATTTCTCCCCAGGCCTCCATTGAAAATGGGCTTCTAACCCAGTGGACTTTCCAGGTCAACAAATATCAAATAAATAAATAAATAAATTGGGGAAAAGCATAAAGGAGGCCAGGAGGCCAACTGTGGATCAGAGCATCATTTTGTGACTGACCCTGTAGAGCAATCAGGGCAAAGTAATTCCTTCACTTCTTGTTGAGGTAGGAGGCAAGTAGACGGCAGCAAGGTTGGCCCCAGTGATGAAAAATTAAAGTTGTCACTGCTGGACTGATGGACTACTCATGAGACGTTAGGATAGTCCTGCCCAATTTGTCAGCCAGAACACTGGAAGACTCCAGGATATGCTTTGCTATCAGACAATGGTGTGAAGACACTGCCCACTGCCAAACTCTCCTGGCCTATTGATACAAGGGGTAAGAATAGGTTCCTCTGTTTGTTGACGTACCACATGACTGCCATGTTGTCTGTCTGTATGGAAATCACACCCTTGAGAAGGACATCCAGGAATGCCTACAATGTTAGGAAGACTGCCCTGATCTCCAAGACAGTGATGTGAAGATTGCCTGTACAGTTGACCATGTGCCTTGGACTTTCCTCCCTTCAAAATGCACCCCCCCCCCGAAGGAAGGCATCCATGGTTACTACTGTTACTGGCAAATCTGTATGAGAAAGCCATCCTTCAGTTACTGAGCAGGTTATCCACCAGTGTTGTTGCCTACAAATCTTCACATGTAATGGGTGAAAGTATTGGAACCAGCACTGCTAGAGCCCATTGAAGTATTCATGTTGTAGCAGACCATTGGGATTATTAGAACTGTGGATGCCATTAGACCTAACAGACGCAGGACCACCCATGCCGGAGACGGGTGTGGCCTTTAGATGCAAGGAAATGACCTTCTGGTGAGGAATGCTGACAACCTGCACAGCTGTGTTGTGGTGGCATCCAATTAACTCTATTTGATGGGTTGGTAATAACTGGCACTTGGTAAAAATTTAGCGTTATACCTCTGTCCAGTAACCAATGAAGCAAAAGGTCCAAGTGATGTAGCAGCAGATGCTTGGAAGCAGCAGTCAGGAGCCAATTACCGAGGTAGGGGAAGACCTGTATTCCTAGCAGACATATGTGTTCCGCTATCACTACCGTTACCTTGCTGAACACTCAAGGGGCTGTGGTGAGACTGAAAGGCAGGGCTCTACCAAGCACATATAATTGTCCTTCCTCAGAAGCAGCAGTATGGATTGAACTGTGAACATATGGAATTTGTTTTGTTTTACAAACTGGTTCGGATGACCAAGATCCAAAATTGGTCTGATGTCTCCAGTTTTCTTTGGCACTAAAAAGAACCTTGATTAAACTCTGGATTCTAACTGGTCTAAGGGGGAATCGGCTGGATGACTCTTTTCTAGCAGCTTGCTGGTTACCAGTGACTGGGGGGAATGTTGGGAACAACTTTCTTTTTCTTGGGTGGAAGAAAAAAGGGAATAGCCTCTGGAAATCATCTTTAGCATTTTTTTTTATTTTTTGCCAGGTTTGAGGGTGCAGAGAAAAGTGTCTCTCAACTACCTCCAGAGTGCAGCAGTCAAGCAACCCTTCAGGGATGCTGATTGGGTTCTTATTAAAGGGAACTGCAGAAGCCCTGGTTGTGTGGTCCACCTCTCCCTCTTTGGTGACATCCATTTAAATTTCCCACACATCTGCCATGTGGAGGTCCATCACCAACAGAGCCTAAGAAGAGCTCTCTGATTTATAAAACCTCAACTTTTTTCCCAGCCCTCTGATCAAACAGAAGGATCTTTGGAAAGTGAAAAAACAAACACCCACTGCAGAGACAGTCTTCCCATCCTGCTGGCTCTTGGTCAATGTGCCTTTAACTTTCAGCCTGCAAAGAAAGGAGCCATCATATGAGGCATTGATGAAGGATATCTTGAAGCCTTCCACAAAAATCACAAGGATGCGTACAGGCATGCCGTCTTACTGTAAGCCCTGTACCTACTGCTCTGGCCAAGCCATCAGCTGCATTAGAGATCAGTCGCATGGCAGTGTTAGAGGTTGACTGCAGAGTAGAGAGCTGGGAAACCAATGTCTTTTGGACATCTGCAGGCAAAACTGTAGAAATACTTGCAGACTTCCTTAGTCAAGTTTCTCTGAACTCTGATGACCTGAACCAAGTAATTCAGTGACCCAAGGCAAATGTCACTGATGAGCAAGTCCATTTTCTGGACCTGTTCAAGGCCCGAGATACCCTGTTAGGGGGATAGACAGAGTAACTCTCCTCTGGTAATTCCTTCTTGGGGGCCACTACCATGGCCATCACACATCCACTGATGGACTTCTGCTTCAATATTTCCTGACATTTGGAGCTGCTAAAATCCTATCTGGTTTCTTGGGTACTGGCTCTGCCACATTTAGGTCCTTCCAAGCCCGTTGCAATATGAGATTTGTAAGGATGTAAATGGGTGGTACCACCCAGGATTATATTTCTCCAGAACTGAAGGCTTCCAGAAATACAGATTTGTTTGGTGAGATAATTTTGCTGGACTATCCTCCTCTCTGTTTCAAAAGCTCAAGGATTTCACAAAAGGTGACATCTTCTGAGGGGGACTGGGGGGAATTCTCACCCCCACCAAGTCTGTATACTCCGTGATAAACTCTGGCAGGGAGAGTATGTGCTTTTGCTTGCACATCTGTTTCTTTTGAATCAGTTCTTTTGAGTTGTCAGATGGTTCAGAATCAGACTGGGAGCTAATGAAACAAGTGATTTCAGAAGCCTTAAGTCCCAATTGTCCCTGTCTGGCAGGCTGATAAGAAGATGAAGTCACAGGATCTAGTTGGGGGTTTGGGTGGAATTGGGCTAGATGAATAAGCATTCTTTTTGGGTATGCCAAAGATACTTTCAAAAGCCTCAAAGCTGGTACTGGAACCGATGGTCTTTAAGGGTCTGAAAAGGGGACAGACCCCTCGACCCAGACAAGCCCTGGCCCTGAAGCTGAACTCAGACCCGAGCTGTCTAGTGTTAAAGCCCAGAGGGGAAGAAATGACTCCAAAAATCTCAGGGTCTATTCATCTTCTCAGAACTCATCATAACTGAGATCCTCTCGATCCAAAGAGAGGGAGTAGAAAGGGATGGGGAAGCTGTCAGTGTCTAGGCAGATTGTACTCTAGGCATGGACCTATGCACTTGGGGATCAGAATAGGTAAAATGAGTGGACAGACAGTTGGTACATTCCCTGGCGCTGGTACTGACAGAAGCCCAAGCTGGATCTGTGTTCTCAGAAACTTTATCATTCTGTCAACATCATACTCTGTTAAGCTTCAAGACGATCAAGAAGGTCACAGAAGGAGGCCTGGAATATCTTCTTTCTTGAAGATGTGAAGGTAATCTCAGGCTCACTGTTTCTGGTGAAAACTTGGGCTGGGGGAAAGAAGGCTATATCCAAGAAGCTGTTGACTCCGACCCCTGGGCAGCTTTTGGCTGGGGTCCGACTAGCACTGTCAAATTCAAAGTTTGCTTTGTGGTAGAAAAAGAAAGGACGTTTTTCTCTTTCCCTTGCTTTTTCTTTGTCCTCTTCTTGGAGGATTTGGCCTGTTTCTTGGCAGGGGCAGTAGAAGAAGAAGCCACAGGCAATGAATACCTGGGGAGGAAGGAGACCTTTCATTACTAACTTATCATGGTAAGCTTGTAGAGTTCTAGAACTACACAAGATGCAAGACTGACAGCCTGAATCCAAATAAGCAACATCCAACAATAAACAAAGTATGAGGATCTTGAAGGGGGAGCTTATGTCCACATTCAGAACATTTTTTAAAGGCTTGAGAGTCATCCATCACAGAAACACTACTTTCACGTACACTACAATATAATATATCTATACAAATCTAAGCTACTACTCTATATTAATTGCAAAAAAACTACAAACTCTTAAGTTCAGTAGAAAAATATCCCTATAAACTACCAGCACTAACTTTTATTAGAAAAACTCTACATAAAAAACTACTTAGCACCAAGAAAAAAAAAGATTGTAGAAAGCAAGAGAGGAGGAGCAGTAGAAGAAAACAACTGGTGTAAAGGATATGAGAGCCCTTGAAACATGTCTGAAGTACTCAGGTGACAAATGAGATCTGAGGTACTAGGATGGAGTACAGGGAATTATGGGTAGGACAGATGTCAGAGCCCTGGAATCATGGAAGCTTTAAACTTTGTGCCAGGGTCAGATGCAACAACCCATACATTGAATCAGATGCAAATAGACAACACTGGATCTATTAGTTATAAGAACAAAGTGAAGTACTAACCATTAGGAAATAACATGGAAGACCAATACTAAACTGATCTTGGCTACTCATCGGACTAACCAGAATGGGATGATGAGCCATTTATTATACCTCAGATCTGGCTTTAACTGGAGTCATTGAAGAGATACTGTTCTGATCTTCTCATAATTCTACTTTCATAAAGAAAACTTTCAACAATCTATTAGCAGTCTAGCAGCACTCTACTATCCTGTCATTTATTAATCATGAAAAAAATATTCCCACAGTAGGATTATCACATGCTGATAAAAACTGCTGTATCTTTGGAGATTCATACTTCTGTTATATGGTTGAAAGTGCAGTCACCATGCTCCACAAAACATATTGTTCAGCCTTGACACTCTCAGCACATCACATTCACTACTGCAGGTAAGGATTAAAACAGTGGTGCTTATATAGTAAATGACTTTTGTGACTTCCCATCAATCTTTTGTCATTTAATAGGGACTTCCAAGATGGCTGTACACTGAGCAACAGCTTAATTTTAGCTCCCCCCATTGTGAAAACAAAAACTCAGTAAAGACAGCCAGTGAATGTGTAATTCTGAGAAATGTTCAGTTACTGGCTAGTAAGTGCACTACATGATATGCCAGCAATGAAGAAACTCAGAGAACCTAAAAGAAAATCAATGACAAAAGGGGAGGAGAAAACACTGGCTTTGAAGAATCCTGTAGCTGTTCAGCAAAAAGCAGTTCAAGCTCCAGCTCTGGTGCAAGACATAACCAAGTAATCTAGAGTAAAAAAACAAGTCAAATGTTCTGAAAGCTGATTACAATATATACTCCCATCACCTCAAAAAAAAAAAAAGCTGGAAAAATGGAAGAAGCTTTAAACAGATATTCATATGAACTCATAAAACTGCAAAAATCTGAGGGCAAAATGTAGAAAAGACTTGCTGAGTACGAGACTGCTCAAGAAGAGATGTTTAAAAAATGGCAGAATAAGAGGACAGAGCACATAGGGAAACCCTGAAATTTTCTGCTGTGCCACAAACTGGAAGGAACAGACTATTAATTTTATGAAAGCACAAATAAGCAACTGGACTGCTATTCTACAGCAGAAGGTGTTACTTAAAAGGGCACATCATGTGTATGCTCCAAACTCAGCAATGAAAAGCAGCCAAGATCTCCAATAGTAAAGATGCAATCCTACCAGCAGAAAGAGTTTGTTCTTCTGCCACAATTGTATCAGAATCAAGTACTAAAAGCTGGAGACAGTAGAGTGTTTGTGGAAAAGGATGACTCACTATAAACCAACATGCAGAAGAGGAGTAAATTTATTCCAGCATCAGGGAATGTCCAGAAGCTGGTGTGAGATTCAAGCTGCTGTATCCAGCTGTCTTCAGAATATTCATTTTTTTAATCGCAAAACATAAGGAAGAAATAAAAATTTGTCCAATAAAAAGTGAGCTATCAAACAAAAGGGTTTTGTTCTTTTTCTTCTAATAAGACTCACAGACAGACTATGTCAGTGAAACCTTTTCCAATGTTCCAAAGGAAAATGTCTGAGAGACAGAAAAAAACACAGGAGTTGACTAGAAGAACAAGGAGTACCTTGAAAATGAACCAGAGACTGGATTTAGGGGATGGAAATCAACAGGAAGAAGTACAGCAAATCAGAAATTAATGAGTAAATGAGAGATTACAAAGCCTCAGTTACATTCATGTAATATAGCGGAACAAGAAAACATGGAAAACTTGGACTTTTTTACTTTGTTAAACTTATAGGGGACTTCAAAGCATATGCCCTACTTCATATGTCAGTAATGTTTAGAAGAACATTAAGGAGAGGGGAAGAGGAAGGAAAGAGGTAACTGTAAGAAACAATTTTGGAATAGCATTCTATACATGATATATACTTGATGTTATGAAGTAAAACGTTTCAGTTATTTTTGTGTGTAATAGGGATATTAAAGTAAACAGGTGCCCCGTTTTTCATTTTCTCTCTTTCTTCTTGCTCAGCTTTAAGAAATGTAGGCACTGCAAAATAAAAAGAGAGGAAAACCTGGACAAAAGAGCACGGTATGATTAAAACTGATATGCTTTTTCCTACTTTTGCATAGAGGAATGAGTAGATGAAGCCAAGGGCCTTAATCCAATAACAAGTTTGAAGGGGAAGCAAGTAAATAATACTGAATATAATGAAAAGAGTTCCTCTACCAAGTAAATGTTCACAGTGCAACATGAGAAGCCAGTAGCAGAAGGCAACTGCATATCTTATTCTCATGTTTCCTATGGAGATAAGCAGATAAGGGCAATAAAAACAAAATACTTCTTTCTTTCAATGGCTATGCGATAACGTTTTCTGAAAGTATTCAAGTTGGTTTCTACATCTGGGAGAGGAATAAAGATGAGACAAAGACAGTCCGTACTTAGTGTAAGTAGCAGCACAGGCTGTACCACATGTCTTAGCATGGATAACCTTCATTATAGGTCAATTCAAGCCCAAGTGTGGCTGTCATTCTGGGACAATTGTTCGTATTAGGAGGGTTAAACTTAATTATTTGAAGATGTACATAGTTTTGTGTGTTTGTATTAAGTTAATGGGTTACGGTGGTATTCTGAGGCTGTGTTTTTTTTTTTTTTTGGGATTTCATTAAAAAAAAAAAACTTGTATGATTAAGACAGGTTCAAATGGATATGACAAAAAAACAACTATATAAAAGATCAACCTGACAAATTAGTGGATGCATGTAACACAAAAGCTGAAATAGACACTTTAAAAAAGCTGTTAAACGTAACAGGGGGAATAACAACTTATCATAATGACAGCACTTAGCATGTTATCTTCAAATGTGACTCTTCTTAGATATAAACAAAAAAAAAGTCGAGAACTATATCAAAAATGCAGAGTGCAAAAAGCTATGCTACAGAAGACATACTTGGAAAAAAATGAGTATGCAAGTTTGATAAAGAATTTCAAGATGGTTATTCAGTGGAATATCTGGGACAAAGGAAAAGGAAAGTACCTATATTAATTTCTGGGATGAGCTCCAATAGTGATAGAAGAAAATAGATAATAATGGTAAATTTGTAGTTCTAAGGGGCTACTGGCAAGGGAGGAGAATTACGCTGGCATGTAATTATATTCCACCTAAAACTCCTATAATGGAGTTTAAGAAGATTCTGGGGAAAAAAAGAAGTTATGTACTCACCACAATGTTCCATCTGAGTAGGTAACTTCATTTGTCAGCAACCTGTGGGGTATCGGATCCGACCTGGATCAGAGCCGGCAGCTTTCCAAGCTAGAGATCTGAGCTCCCAGCTCCTCCCCCTTACCCATAATATCCTGCTACCTCTTTCCAATCCTCAGATCGCGTTTGCCCACCTAAGGAGTAACAAAGGACCTGATAAACCATCCTAGGGTCCAGGTAATCAAAGAACCAGGTTAGGGGGAAGGAGGGAGGGTCAGTTACTGACAAATGAGGTTACCTACTCAGATGGAACGTTATGGTGAGTACATAACTTTTTTAACTGAAGTAGTTAACTTCATTTGGTCATCAACCTGTGGGACAGAGTCCCCAGCTACCAAAACACTTGGGAGGTCCTCAAGGAACGATATTCCGGCGCGCTGCAGAGCCAAACGCCACCCTTCCTCTGGACATTAAATCCAATTTATAGTGAGAGATAAAGGTATGAGAGGATGCCCAAGTAGCCGCGGAGCAAATGTCATCCAAGGGAACTCTAGACCAGAATGCAGCAGATGTAGCCATAGAGCGAGTAGCATGAGCATGAACCCCTATAGGCTCTGGTAGGCCAGAAAGTTTGTATGTAAGCAGAATGCAATTAGAAATCCATCTGGCCATAGTCACCTTCGAAACTGGCTTACCCAAGAAGGGTTTTGCAAAGGAAACAAAGAGCTGATCAGACTTGCGGAAGGCAGCTGTTCTGTGTAAATAAAAGTGTAACTGTCTATGAACATCTAACAAATGAAGTTTGTACTCCCCTTTGTTTTGATAGGGAAAAAAACTGGGAGATTAATGGACCGACTGATGTTCGCCTCGGAGGCCACTTTGGGTAGGAAAGATGAGTTAGTCCTGAGAGAGACTAGCAATGAAAGGGTCCAAATTCCTATGAGACGCCCAAATGGAAAACTGCTTCGATTTACTATTGGAAACCTTCCTGGTAGAAGACTTATGCGCCGCTACCAGGATAGATCTAACTGCAGACGAGATACCGGGAGTCCTAGCAACTAATAGAACTGGATCAACCAAGCTGAGAGCTTGAGATCGACCAGATTCGGGGATGTCAATCCCGAAGGATGAGATATCAGATCTGGGATGGGATCCAAGATCCAGAGAGGAGCTATAAGATGAGACCATTGGCACGGGAACCAGGCTTGATGAGGCCAGAATGGGGCTATGAGGATAATCTTGTTCCCCAACCGACGAGCTTTCTGTAAGAATTTTGTCATCAACGGGAGAGAAGGATAAGCATAAAGAAGACCGGGCGGCCAAGCATGGACTAGAGAGTCTCTGGGGCTTCCCCCGGCGGGGGAATTAGAGCGAAAAACTTCTGCACTTTGTGTTGGAAGGCGACACGAAGAGATCGCAACAAGGCTGAGCCCATTTGCGGAAGATCTGTTTCGCTACTAAAGGATTCAGAGACCACTTGTAGGGTGAGAGGATAGTTCGACTCAGTTTGTCCACTAGGATGTTGGACCGACCCAGAATGTGTGTTGCTAACAGAAAACGGTTGGTGGATATCGCCCAATCCCAAACTCTCATGGCCTCTCGGCAAAGAGGGTAAGACCTGGTTCCCCCTGTTTGTTGATGTACCAGACCACTGACATGTTGTCTTGACTGAATTGCAATAGTCCCTGGAGGGAGAAAGGCATGAAGGACTTGCAATACTAGAAGCATTGTCCTCATCTCCAGAACATTTATACGCAGAACGGTCTCTGTCTGAGTCCACGTACCTTGGTCAGTTCTGCCCGCGTAATGCCCCCCCACCCAAGGTGGGAAGTGTCTGTGGTCACCGTGGCTTGGGACTGTGGCATAACAAACGGTCATCCTTCCTGAAGCTCTTGAGACTGGAGCCACCACGAGGGAATTTCTGCAAACTCTGCTGATAGGAATCGGTAAGTCCAACGGGTGGTGAAGGATGGACCACTGAACCTGCAAAGTCCACTGGAGAACCCTCATGTGTAAGCGAGCTAAGGGCGCGAGATTGATTGTTGCTGCCATGGACCCTAAAGCTCTCAGAACAAACTCCGCTGATGGGGCAGGTGACTGAAAAAGGGCTAAAACGTGTAAGGTCAGACTGCGCAGTCTGTCTGATGTCAAGAAGGCCTTGGTCTGAAGCGTGTCTGTTCTGGCCGCTATGAACTCCAAGACTTGAACTGGTTGAAGGGATGACTTCTTGAAGTTTATGGTGATCCCCAGTTGGGATGCTAGTAGTAGGAAGCAATCCCTGGCTAAGCAGAGTAGATGCCTGGTGGGGGCGGTAAGGAGCCAGTCGTCTAGGTAAGGAAAAAAGTGTATTCCCTGAAGTCTCAGGTGGACTGCTACAACTGCAATGAGCTTGGTGAACACCCTGGGGGCTGTGGTGAGGCCAAAAGGTAGGACCCTGAACTGATAATGACTGGCCCCAAGCCAAAAGCGGAGGAACCTCCTGGATCGCCTGTCCATGAGAATGCGATAGTACGCATCCTTCAGGTCTATGGACACATCTAGTCCTTCTCCTGCAAAAGGGGCAGGATGGATTGAAGCATGCCCTTCCAGAATTTCTCCTTGGCAATGAAGAGGTTCATTGCTGAAAGGTCGAGGATTGGCCTTAAATCCCCCATCTTCTTTGGCACCAAAAAGAACCTTGAGTAATTGCCTAATCCGGACTGGCCTGGGGGAACGTGCTGGATGGCTCTTTTTTCTAGCAGCTTTTTTATCTCTAAAGCTGTAGCCTCCCTCTGACTGGGTGGTACATCGAGGAGGTGCCTCGACTGAGGAGGTTGGTTTATGAAAGGGATTGAGTAACCTCTGGATATTATTCGAAGCACCCAGTGATCTGTTGTGATGGACTCCCATTGAGCCAGATGCTTTGAAAAATGCCCCCCGACTGCCTCCAGAGAGGAGCAATCGGGCAACCCCCTCAGGGCTGCTGTGTAGGTCTGTCAGAAAAAGGTTCCAGAGACCCAAAATTTTTCGGCCCTCCCCTCTGCCTCTGGGCCGGCATCCACCTTGTCCCCCTCTGCCTCTGTAGGACGAAGGGTCCGGGGCTTAATGGGACTGCTGAGACTTCCGGAACCACATCTTCTTTTGTCCTCTCTGGTTCCTGGAAAAGGACCTTTGAGGAGCCGTGAAGCGGATTCTGACGACAGACAGTGTCTTCCAGTCTTTCTTGCTCTGAACCAATGTGCCGCAGACGGTCTTCCCGAACAGGATAGAACCGAATGGTGCGTTCGCGAAGGATGCCTTGAACGGTTCCGAAAAGTCACAAAGTCGGAGCCAGGTGTGACGCCTTAAGGCGGTGCCGGATCTGCTGGCTCTAGCGGCCCCTTCCATGGCATATGAAAGTAGCCGCATAGACGTGTTTGAAACAGGTTTTAGAGTGGCCATGCGAGCTGAGAAAGTCCATTTGTCCTCGGCCGACATGGACTCACGGGGGAGACTCAGTGAATTCTTTCACCAGATCATGCTTGAAGTCTAATTACATGGGCCAAATAATTCAGCGCCCTTATGGAAAAGGTAGCTGAAGCAAACATCTGCTTCTTGATACGATCCATCGTCCGAGGGGGATGGACTGAGGAATTATCCTGGGCAAGTACCTTCTCTGTGGCTGCTGCCACCACCATGACATCTACCAGGGAACCCTTACTCCAAGCCGTCCTATCCGCAGGGGGGATAAGAATCCTATCTGACCTTCTGGGGATTGGCTCTACAGTGTCCGGTTCCTTCCATGCCCTGGTAGTGATGAGGTCAACCAGGGGGTCGGCCGGAGGGGACACCCAAGAGGTAGATGGGCCTGCGTTGAACGCCTCCAGGACCACCCCCCCCTTTTGGCGAAGCATTTCCATAATGTCTCCAAAGGAGACGTCTTTGGGGGGTGACTTGGGGGAACCTTCCCCTACCTCCAAATCAGTGCCCTCCATGAGGGACTCAAGGGAGTACAAGTGCCTCCTCTTACACTTATGTTTGTGTGGGATCTCCTCGGTGGGGCTGTCTGAAGAAGGCTCACCAACAGGGTCATGTTCCGCCACTGGAATGGGCTGGGGCGTCAACGCAGGCTGTCCCTGGGACTGGACGATGGAAGACAAGCCCAGCTGCAAGAGAGTGGGGGGCAGATCTCGATGAAAGAGTAGGGGGTCTCGAACCTCTCGAGAGAACCCTCTCCATCACATTGAAAGCAGAGGGTGAACCAATCTCTCTGGGCTCCGTGGTTAACACCCTCAGATCCGGCGCGGGGATCGGCGTTGGAGCTGAAGCGCTCGGACACGAGGGGGAAGTGTGCTCTGACCAAAACGGAGCCGAAGACACACTGGCCCCCTCTGATCCGACGCACGGCTCTCAGCCCCGAGAGTTCGGATCTGAAAAGGGATCCAACAAACTCGAGGGCATGGCCAGCGTTGAGGTAGCAATAACCATCGGTGCCGACTCCCTGACTCCGAGACTCCTCGGATCCAAAGGCTCCGGAACCCGATAGTAGATAGGAGAAGGAGCTATCAAGGCAAAAAGTGGGGCTGAACTCCCCCCCCCCCGGAGGGGGGAGGCTGCAGCACTCCCATCTGTAGTTGGGTTTGGAGAAAGCGACGCATCATCTGGTCCATATCAGCGTCGGAGAGGCTACGGGTTGACCTTGAAGAGGCCGCCGAAGCTGGCTGGGAGGGCCACCTCAACGACCTTGAAGATAGTTGGGCCTCCTCCTCTGGCTCCGGGGAGAAGTGTGGAGAACGGAGCAGAGGAGAGGAAGGCCTGGAGACCTTCTGGGGTGAGGAGAGCAGCTTGGCAGGCAGGGCCGAGGCGGTTGAGTCGGCCCACCGCTTGTGGCTTCTGTGCCTCTCTTTCTCTCTTGCTTTCTCTCTCTCTCTCTTCTCTTTTTTTTTTAGAGTCCCTCTCTCCCTGGGAAAAAGTGGGAGGCTGAGTCCCAGCCAGGGGTGGGGGGACAGCAGGCTGAGCAGCCGCGGCAGTATCCGAGGGAGAGGCGGAAGAAGCCGACTCTGCAGGTAGGAGACCCACCAGAATCATCTTATTCCTCCTATCCCTCAGGGCCCAGGGTTAAAGGCTGCGCAAATCTGGCAGCCCGAGGTCAAATGTGGTACCCCCAGGCAGAGGACACACCGAGTGTGGCCATCCACTGGGAATAGCTTATGGCCACACTCAGTGCAATTAGAAAAGATGGCCTTTGGGGCCTCGACCATGATTTTTAAACAAGAAAACACACACACGCCCACACAAACACCTAAGGGAAGGAGGGGCCTACTAGGATTTAAACTACGAGGGAACGAGGGAGCAAATCTCAGCGATTTAAACTATAAAATTAAACTAACCACACACACTAAAAACTAAGAGAGATTTTAGGCAAAAAACACAAATCGCCTGAAACGCTAGGAGCTCGAAAACTCGTGCTTGACAAAGCCGCGGCAAACGAGATCTGAGGATTGGAAGAAGGTAGCAGGGTATTATGGGTAAGAGGGGGAGCTTGGAACTCGGATCTCTAGCTTGGAAAGCTGCAGGCTCGGATCCAGGTCGGATCCAATACCCCACAGGGTGATGACTAAATGAATTTAATTACTTCAAATATAAAGTTAAGCAGGGAATATTACTTATAGTTGGGGACTGGAATTTGATTTGTAACAAATGCTTTAGTTATTAATGCAGTGGAGTCATATTCAACACAAGGATGAATAGAAACTCCCAAGGGTAAAACAGAAATTTTATACATTTTTCAAGCTGATCGTTGTATTGGTAACTCCCTGACACTTTCCTAAAGAAATCATAAGGTGGGACTGATATATCACCTTTTACAAACATACATTTATAGGTGGGTCAGTGCTGCAGTGTAATATTCTGCATTATGTTCCATTTCCACTGGGAGTACTGTTTTAAATCTCTCAGTATTCAGAATATAGTAATGGCCTCAAATACTTCTTTACTAGGTTACAATCAGATCAGAAAAATACTATATATATATATTCTACCACAAAAACGTTTTTTTTGCTTCAGTTGTAACATGCATGGCCACAATGCTCTGTGGTGGCTAAAAGGTGGTACCGTCAAATACATTATGCTACACTGAGGTCCTCCTTAAATCACAGTAGCAGTCTTAGGTGTGTTTTTAGCTGGATGCCCTATTTCCTGTGAGTTTCATAATGAACTCTGAAAGAACTGATATTTTACAGATGTGCACCAGAGGCTTTAGTTCATAAGCCTTTATTGCTAGAGTCTGACATTTTACATTACACTCAGTTTCCATTTTGGGTGATGTGCTGAACTTCTGCTCCATACAGAGTACAATAACTGGTTAAATATTTCTCTACTCAGTTGTCACTGTACTAGAAGTAAAACTCTTATTTACTCCTCCTGAACACAGACATTTTTGTGTCACTGTACTTAAAATGATGCAGCAAAGTACAATACACAAAGACAAGTGGTCTGTGTGCCTTCACAACTGAAGCCTCCACATTAAAAAGTTGACTATTTTTTATTAAAATTCAAGACACAAGTGTTCCTTTGTCTTTGAGGGCAGATGTCCAGTCTAATGGTGTTACATAGATAATTATGCTAGTTAACATTCTCTGAAAAATTCATAAACTACTAAACCATTTTGAGAATCAATCTTATAAGTACAAAGATCAAAAAAGCCAGTACTCTGAAGTCAGACATTCTGAAAATGCTAAGTATTTAAGGACTCACAATTTCCTTAACAGTGATGCTTGAGAGGTAATTTTAGCAATGTTTGAAGTGCAGGAATGCATATTAAACAAATGGAATGGACTTCTGCCCATCTATGCATCTACAGCAAATTAGTCTTGTAAGATCTGCTACTTTTTTAACATTGTAGAAAAACAGAAGCAGCTGAAAGTCCACCACAGTTTCGTGAGATATTGATGAGTTTTACTCAAAAGATTTGTTGTGTAATAAAGACAATTGTGGTGGACTTTCAGCTGCTTCTATTTTTCTACATTGGTTTTGTCCTTTAACTTCAGGAGATTTTTTGTGCTATTTTTTAACATGGAAGATGCAAACTTATCACAAAAAACAGTCACTCACATCAGTAAATCATCATATGGCAGTGGCTTTCCAATTCTAAATATTTATTTCAAACAGATTGATGCCACTTATTTCCAACATCCTTCCAACGCAAGTACACATGCACATGTGCACACACATGTGCAAACATGCATGTGCGCATGCACACGACCACTGCAGCGAATAATACATTCTGGTCCACTGTTTTTCTTTTCTCTTATTTTTTGTAAGGTCTCTTTAACAACTGAATGACCAACTGGTCTGATCAGGTTCCCTTTCCCAATTCCCATTCTCCCTTTTTGGGCTAATGTCTCCCCAACTACAAGTCCTCTAGTTTCCAATGTTGGGGAATAAGGGTGAATAGAACATCTGGAAGATGTGACAAGGAGTTGATGGGATACTCAACTGACAAGTGTTGTACTGCAGGATGGGGTTTTCACACAGTCCTATTTCTTCTCTCCTCATGCTGACATCACATGCATTAAGCTTTCTGAGCAATGAGAGGTTCATGGATAAATCCACACAGAACCAGCCTGGCTCTCTCTCAAGCTATGGCCTTCACCAGAACACCATGAGAGATCTGCCCAGTTCACTCACTCACTCCCCCTAGGATATGCATGCCCACCTTTTGCATTACTTATGTATCCCAGTACTCCCCTATCAGCTGCAATGTGAGCCCACACAGCATCAGTCAGGACCCCCTCCACAGGTGCAAGGTGTTCTGCAGCATGACTAGGAATACTACTGCAATGAAGACAAGTGACTTTACCACAGCATTGCAGACTACACAGGTAGTGATAATACTGAAGCTTTTAGCATTTAAGCAAAATAAACATTATTTTTGAGGAGTCTAAAATGAATGGGTATGTAAGGTGATTTCTGCAAAGGAAGAGGCAGCCTCCCATGTTCTCTTACTAGATGATGGACTCTAATTCATTTTTGTAATGGTAAGCAGATGTCTGTATCCTGCATATCACAGTTAAGCCATATCTCACAATATGTACATGTCAAAGCTGTTTAAGAAAAGCCAGGCAATATGCAACTTAGATTACTGTTTGCGTTACCAGAATTTAGTAGGCCAAACTGGATGAAGGGGAGTTTAGTTATGTTTGTGCTACCACTGATTTGCCTACACAGAAGATCAAGATTGGTTTTGAAATCACTCGCTATTAGAAGTAATGCCCAGAGGTAATAAAAAGTGTTGGTTCTTTTTAGTAATTCATCAAAGGGTAGCATTAAATGGAATTTTTTGGCAT